>NC_041384.1:333104157-333118466 GCF_002162155.2 Triticum dicoccoides | reverse complement strand
ACGACGACGACGACGACGACGACGACGACGACGACGACGACGACGACGACGACGACGACGACGACGACGACGACGACGACGACGACGACGACGACGACGACGACGACGACGACGACGACGACGACGACGACGACGACGACGACGACGACGACGACGACGACGACGACGACGACGACGACGACGACGACGACGACGACGACGACGACGACGACGACGACGACGACGACGACGACGACGACGACGACGACGACGACGACGACTACCTAAACAGCCCTCCGCCGAGCGAGCCGTGTCCCTCTTGCGCCTGGCCAAACTATTGGTGCTGCTGTTGATACTTCTGTGGCTCTTGCTGCTGATGCGGAGGAGGAGGATTGTGCGGGAGATTATGAGGATGAGGTTGATCAAAATCAGAAGTACGTGCAACCACCAGCACCACAACCACCAGGTTGTCCACATGCAAATAATGGAAATGGTAGGGCTCCCCCTCAGGTACGAGATCATGACCATCTCCCTAAACTGAAATTGAATATTCCACCATTTGAGGGTAGATATGTTCCTGAAATATATCTTACTTGGGAGTTAGAAACTGGACAACGATTTACATGTTTGCAATATCGTGAGGAGAGACGTGTTCCTGCTGTTGTTTGTGCTTTCACTAGCTTTGCATGTGTTTGGTGGCCTAAACATTGTAGATTATATCCTATTCCAGCTACTTGGACTGCTTTGGAAACTATTATGCGTACTTGTTGGGTTCCACCATATTATCAACGTGAATTAATTCAAAAATTGCAGCGTTTAAGACAAGGAAAAAAATTTTGTAGAAGAATATTATCAGGAATTACGAACTGGCAGTATTCTTGAGGAGAACTTGCAGCATTTACGAACTGAGCTATGCTTGCACGTTTTATGGGTGGATTAAATAGAGAGATTCAGACCATTCTAGAGTATAATAAGAAGTATAATAATATCACTCGTTTATTCCATCTAGCCTGTAAAGCTGAACGTGAAGTGCAGGATCGACACGCATTGGCGCGAACTAACTTTTCTGCAGGTTGATCTTCATCATGGAGACCACGTGCATCCTCTACTTCCACTACACCAGCACCTCCATCAGATGCCACCTCCGGCCGTGATACAAGAAAGCAGGAACAACCACCACTATCTGCCAAGAGCACACCTGCCGGGCCTGTGCAGAGATCTTATTCTTCCATGGCATCAACAGGGCACACAAGTGATATTATTTGTCGTCGTTGTGAGGGCAGAGGACATTTTGCGAGAGAATGCAAATCTCAGCGTGTGATGATTTCTACTGAGGATGGTGGGTATGAGTCCGCTAGTGACTATGATGAGGATACTTTGGCTCCTGTTACACCCACAGCCCCTACTGTTATACATACTATACCAATTACTAGAGCTCGCGCACGCCAATTAAATTATTAGGTACTTTCGTTTCTTGGTAATGATTCTAATGTACAGGAGAATATGATGTTGCCTAAATTGGATACATTTGTTTTGCTTACAAATGAAGGGCCTAGCTTGGAGAAGGATGAATACTGGAGAAAGAACAAGCATGGAGGTGATGGCATGCGCAAGGGAAATAAGACCGGAGTTTCAAGTGATGATTTCAGGACTTTGAAGCCACTATAATGAGTGCACGAAGCCTTGGACGAAATATACAAGATGCCTCTTCCATCTTCGGAGAAGGTTAATAACCCCTCGGAAGTTGGTGCGGCGATTGCTAAGATCCAGATTGCAATCTCAGTTTCTTGCTTGTTCTTCGTTTGCTCACAGGAAACAGACCCTCGTGGTCAGGTTGATCGTGCTCCGGTGTGGTCAATAACCCCTCGAAAGTTGGTTTAGCGATTGTTAAGGCGCGATTGTTGCCTCTTCCATCTTCGGAGAAGGTTAATTTTGATGCTAAAGAACGTGTTGAATTGATTTTAAAAATGCATGAGTTAACTAAGGAAAACAATGAGCGTATGAATGCTAAATATAAACTTGCTGGAGATAAGGGTAGAAAACATGTTGTGTTTGCACCTGGAGATCTTGTTTGGTTACATTTGCATGAGGATAGATTTCCTAATTTGCGCAAATGAAAGCTAATGCCATGTCCTGATGGTCCTTTTAAGGTGTTAGAGAAAATAAATGATAATGCATATAAACTTGAGCTGCCTGCAGATTTTGGGGTTAGTCCCACTTTTAACATTGCAGATTTGAAGCCTTGTTTGGGTGAGGAAGATGAGCTTCCATCGAGGATGACTTCATTTCAAGAAGGGGAGGATGATGAGGACATCAATACCATTGTTACACCCACAGCCCCTGCTGCTATACATACTGGACCAATTACTAGAGCTCGCGCACGCCAATTAAATTATCAGGTACTTTCGTTTCTTGGTAATGATTCTAATGTTAATGAGAATATGATGCTGCCTAAATTGGATACATTTGTTTTTCTTACAAATGAAGTGCCTAGCTTGGAGAAGGATGAACATTGGAGCAAGAACAAGCATGGACATGATGGCATGCGCAAGGGAAACAAGACTGGAGTTTCAAGTGATGATTTCGGGAATTTGAAGCCACCATTGAGTGCACGAAGCCTTGGACAAAATATACACGATGCCACTTCATAATTTTCATCCAGGGGCTATTCTAGGTGTTGTGTCACCTTATTATTGGGCCAGCCCATGTATTTTTGAAATACTTAAGTATAGGCTGTTTTTAGAGTCTATATATGTGGGGAAACAAGAGTTAGGGTTGGTTTCGGACCCCTCCTCCAAGGGCCACGAAATTCCCCCCTCTTCCTCCATATATACAGCCCTTAGGGCATCGTTTAGACTTTGGGGTTTTGTTCACATCAAAAGTTCGCCATAGCTGCAACTTCGCGTACTTCGTTTGTGTTCAACGACCAGACCAAGACGTCACAGAACCCATCTTGATCAATAAAGCTTTCATCTTATATTCGCAGTCACAGAACCCCATCTTGATCAATAAAGCTTTCATCTTATATTTGCAATATCCAGATTGCAATCTCAGTTTCTTGCTTGTTCTTCGTTTGCTCGCATGAAACAGACCCTCGTGCTCAGGTTGATCGTGCTCCGGCATGGTCAATAACCCCTCGGAAGTTGGTTTAGAGATTGCTAAGGCGTGACATCTCGCACGTTCGTAGTTGGATCGTCAAGGTCGACTCCCATAGAAAACGATAGCCACCATCTCATCAAAAGTGGTAGATGATTGTTCGATTGTGTGTTGTTCAATCGGCCGTCACCTCTTGTCTATATAAGAGGAGGATGGACTTCCCATACAAAAAAGGACTTGCTTAGCCGTCCAAATCATCAAAACCTAACAAAACACGGAGTATTCACGACCTCCGGACCGGATGTCCGGCTCAAGGCCCCGATGATCCGGCCTAGCCCAGTTTTCTGACAGCACCTCACTGTTTTGGCTCTAGAATCCACATACAACCTCGGATTTGGAAGATTATTATATGAAAAACAACCGTCTCGACGAGATGCACAACTCTGATGTTGAACACTTTTTTTATATGAGGCCATCTTGAGGGTATTTCGGGCCGTTTTCTAAAGTCTGTAGCAGAAAAAGTTGTTCGGACGTCTAGACTTCTACCCGGATTGTCCGGCCTCCACCCGGACCATCCAGGACTAGACCCAGATCATCCGGCTTCATCACAAACCTTTTGTTGTCTTCGAGCTTCAATTTCCCGGATGATTTGGACCCCGGCCCGGATAATCCGGCCAAACATTGCTGCGGCGCATGGTTTTGCCTGTAACTTTTGCATACGACCTCGGATGGGGACGATTTTTATATCAAAATCATCCATTTCAACGAGACGAAGAACTTTTCATTTGAAAGTTTTTCTATACAAGGCCATCTTAATTAGGTTACATGCCATTCTTTAATCTGGTGTCAATACGAGCATCTCTAAGATTGTCATAACTTTTGCATCTGAGCTCCGTTTTGGACCATCTCCATATCTATTTTGATCATCTTCAAGAGAGCCATCGAATGGTGACATGAACTCATAATTTTAACATCATCTCATTATAGCCTCAAGTCACTCCTTATGATCATGCCATTTTCGAGCGTCAACAGGAGGCCGGCGCCTATGGTCAAGGTAAGGCCCGACCCCCCGTCTTCGTCGACCGGCACCTGCTTCGTCTCGGCCCGATCTTGAGAAAACAACTACTTATTCTTTGCTGGTGCGGCGCTTGGGCCATCCGAAGCTCCCCCCGCACTTGGTCGCGCGGCCGTCGAGCTCCTGAAGGCGAGCTTGAGGGCCGCGAGCGCGTCCTTGGTATCTCCCACCACGGTGAGGACACCGCTACTTCCCGGCATCTTCATGAGGTTGTAGTCAGGATGAGTCCCCGCCATGAACTTGGCCAAGGCTGGGTATCCGAAAATGGCGTTGTACGGGAGGTAGATGCGGGCGATGTCGAAGTCGATGAGCTCGGTGCGGTAGTTGTTGTGTGTGCCAAAGGTGACGGGGAGGCGGATCTGCCCCAGAGGGCAGGTCAAGCCGTCGATGACTCCAGAGAAAGGCTTGGTGGGGAAGAGCCAACCGTAAGGCACATGAAGCAGGCTGAACGCCTCCACGGAGAGGACGTTGAGGCTAGCGCCGCCGTCGATGAGGGTCCTAGTGACTACCACGTTGCAAATGGTGGGGGTGCAGAGCATAGGGAGTGCGTCGGCGCCGTCCGTGGTCTCGGGGTGGTCCCTCTAGTCAAAGGTGAGGTCGGCCTTAGGCGCTACCTAGCCCGGAGGGGCTCCCCGCTACGCGTGAGCAGTGCCCACCCGGCGGAAGAACTTCTTGACGTGGCGGTCTGAGGTCGGTGCTTGTGACCCGCCAAGGATGGCCGCGGCAGCGTGGGGCGCCATTGCCGCGAAGCGCACGACGAAGAGGCCGAGCAGCTCTTCCCAGGAGGCCACTAAAGACTCCGGCAAGCCAAGGAGCCAGGCACGCGGCATGCCCGTAAGGGCCATGGGGAGCCAATTCGCCATGACCTCGTCGTCACTACAAGCTGCCCAGACAGCCTCCGCATACGCCTGGAGGAACCCCGCCGAATCCGTCGTGCCATCGTATCGAGGTGGCATCTCCGGCCTGAACTTTGACGGCCATTGCACCTGCCGCAAGGCGGGGGAGAAAACCCGGTGGCCCGCAGTGCTTCCGAACGTGCCCGATGGCCCGGCTAGTGGAGCGACGCCCGCCATGGGAACCGAATAGTGACGGCGGGGTACAGCAGATGAGGAGGCGAATCTTTGGCGCACCCCTACCTGGCATGCCAAATGTCGGATTCGGGGCTCCACGGACCCAAGAAAAGTTCAAACTCTGGGGTGCGTACGAAGAACTCAACCTCCCCAGCCAATCTACTCACCGCTCTCACGACCTAGCTCGATGAACGGGAAAGGAAAGGGACACGACAGTTTACCCAGGTTCGGGCCACCTTGCGGTGGCTCCTGCTTTGGGGTGGATTGACCCCATGAGGGGCTGAGGATGAACTAGTACATAGGAAGAACAACCTCAGGAGGTAAGTTCTTGTGTTGGTGTGAGCTAGTGAGGGTTCCGGTTGGATCGCCCCTTCTATGGTGGTGGCTAACCTATATATAGAGAGAGAGGCCTTGGTCCTCTCCCCCCAAAATGTAGGCGGGAAGGGATCCCACAACGGCCAAGTTTGTAGGGAGGACAAGAAGTACATCCTATCCTGACAAAAGGTGGTCTTCGCCTGCAAAGCTTCTGCTCGTGACGCCATGGTGGGATCGGCGATGACTTCCGTCCTGCCGCCCTGGCGGTCTTGGTCTTGTAGCATGGGAACGGAAACCTTTGATTGATTCCTCGGGACTATGCGCCTGTGCTTGCCTCCTTAGCACCAAAGAGGAAACCAGTTGCTCTATGCCCACTAGCATGTGCCTAGCCCTGGTCGTCATGGCTTACGTCACCTCAACCTCATGAGGTGAGCGCCTGCATAGGAATCTCCTCTCCTCGGGAGCCAGCATAGGGTGGTCGCTCCCTTTGAAGGTCTTGGCGTCGTCCGTTACGCGAGGCTTGGCCCCTCGTGAGGGTCTTGTCTTTTTGAAGCTGAAGATGGTTCGTACCAAGCCGTTGATGGAGCCATCCGCGGATTGCACGCAAGCAAGTCTGGGTACCCTGGTTCCCAGAACGCCGACAATGTCTGGTTTAGGCCGGCCTAGTGTCGAGGCACCCAATGCGCGGCTGTGTCCCCATCTTGTCCTTGCTGGACTTTAAAATAACACCAAAAAAGCATGGGAAACCCAAAAAAGGCAAAGAACATTTCAAAAAGGCATTGTAGAATAGCTAAAACATAAATTACTTAATTAAACAGTCCACCATCCTCACGGCCCATGCATGGTACATAAGATGAAATTAAAAAACATAAAAACGATAATGCAAGTGTCACATGTGTCGCAGAAGCCGTCGCCGCCGATGTTGATGCCGTCGCAGCCGCTGTCTTCAGGTGCCACCATCCTCGTTGTCGCTTGTCAGGTCGATGTAGGGGGCGCCCAGAGGTGGGGCGGCGACCCCCAGAATGGATCGGGCCCGTGCTGTGTAGGCGGTGGTGGTGACCACAGTACCATGCACGCTCCGTGGGCTCCTCCTTCACCTCCTGCTTGACGTCCAGTTCCGCACGTACACGTCTCCAGAGGCTGACAGCTCGAGCATCTACTGCAAGCCCTCCCACTCCTCCTCCCGTTGACGGATGTACCCCCGCTCGGAGTCCTCCATGACGGCCTGCAGGAGCCGCTCCTCCTCCTCGACCGTCATGGCGGGAGGCTGCAGGGGTGGCGGCGACGGGAAGGGAGACGCCGTCGGCGTCAGGCCGCACACTCTTGGTGGGCTTGGTGCACGCACACTGGGTGCACTCTGGGACACACGGGGTAGGCTACAACCACGGCCGACAAAAAAGGTTTGTCGACGCATGTCGTGCTCGTCCCGAACCATGTGTCCCAGAGGGGCGAGTCGACGTCATACCTGCGGTCGGCGAGGAGCTGGCGCGGAATCCTGGCGCGATGACGGGCGATCTCCTGGAGGCAGGCACGGCCGCTTGCCAGGACAGGGGGAATGGGCACCCGATCCGGGCTCAGATGCCACCCATTGGGAAGGTGGGCATCTGACCACGGCAGCGGGAGCCGGTCTCCCAGTACCGGCGGCAGACTTTGACCTTCACGTACGGCCTGTAGCCTGGCATGGCCGCCGGAGGGGAGATGGAGAATGATGCCAGCAAGGTGGAGTGGCTGGCCGCACTTCTAGACGAGGCAGATGACGAGCATGCCTCCTGGTCATGCTTGGTCTTCTTGTTGGGTGCCACTTCTCGAAATTATCTTGACTGAACATAAAATGGACCAATACATCTATTGGTTGCCAATGTGATCTCACACGTGCTCAACCAAGTCATTTTGAAGATTCAAATGAGTGTGCCAATCACGCATCTCACGGTGGAATTGGGCAAACTGTTCAAATGTGGCCGGGTCTTGGTGCAGGGGCTCAATATTTTCACATTGATAATCAAATCCTTGGTCGAAGATACTCTCATCACGCTCGTCCTCGACGATCATGTTGTGCATGATCACACAAGTAGTCATCACCTCCCAAAGCTTCCTTTCATCCCATGACAGTGCAGGGTTTCGAACGATACCCCACCGGGATTGAAGCACACCAAAAGCACGTTCCACATCCTTTCTAACACTCTCTTGCATTTGGGAAAATCTCTTTCTCTTCTTACCTTGGGGTTTCGAGATTGTCTTCACAAAAGATGACCACTGAGGATATATACCATCTGCTAGATAGTATCCCTTGTTGTACTGGTGGCCGTTAATCTCAAAGTTGACAGGTGGGGAGTGGCCTTCTGCAAGCCTCGCGAAGACTGGAGAACGCTGCATCACGTTGATATCATTGTGAGAACCTGCCATGCCGAAGAAAGAATGCCATATCCAAAGATCCTGTGATGCCACCGCTTCTAATATGACAGTGCACCCGTTGACATGCCCCTTGTACTGGCCGTGCCAAGCAAATGGACAGTCCTTCCACTCCCAGTGCATACAATCTATGCTGCCAAGCATGCCTGGAAAGCCTCTAGCTGCGTTGGTCGCCAACAATCTCTCTATATCAGCGGCAGTTGGCTGCCTCAAGTACTCTGGGCCAAACACCTCGATCACAGCCTGGCAAAACTTGTACATTGACATAAGACATGTTGCCTCACTCATACGCACATACTCATCCACCAGATCGACTGAAATTCCATATGCAATCATGCGGATGGCCGCGGTGCATTTCTGATAAGAGGAGAATCCAAGCTTGCCAAGGGCATCCGTCTTGCACTCGAAGTATGGGTCATGAGCATCCACTCCCTCTCGAATACGATTGGACACATGCCTTGTCATTCGAAAATGGCGACGAAATTTATCCAGCTTGAAGAGCGGGGTGTTGGCAAAGTAATCGGCATAGAGCAGGGCGTGGCCTCTCTCCCTGTTGCGGTTCAGGTTGGGAGCACGGCCAGGGACTGACCCCCTGTACCGAGAAAGCTGCCGCTGAATGTGGTCGTGAACGACTAGTGCAGCCACCACAAGGTCTTCATCATCCGACGACGAATCGTCCGATGAACAAAGGAAGTGATGGAAGAAAAACTCATCTCCACTGTCCATACCTTTGTGGGCAAAATGCCGAACACCTTGCGGTCGTGGTGACGAAGAGGCCGCGATAATCACCTGGACGCAGCAGGGGTAGTTGCCGGCCGGCTACTGGCCGCTCTGGAGCTCTCGTCGGAAGCTGCCGAGGCCGCCGTGGTACGTCGCCGGCGTTCGTGTCCCCTCTGCGACCGGCAAAGACGGCGACGGCCAAACCTCCCATCGACGGCCAAAACTACAGCCAAAGTGCGGGCGTGGTAGCGGCCATGTCGAGACGTGGTTTGATAGGGACGGCCGGGAGCTGCGCGGTGAGGAGGCGGCCGGAGAATAGCGGCGACGCCGGCGGCGGGGCGGGAGAGAGAGGGTGCAAGCGTTGGGAGCGGAGGAACAGCTATTGTCCCCGACAGGCGGCCCACGGGGGGGCAAGGGCGTGCGTCCAGGCCGTCCGCGCGCGTCCGTTTCACCCCAAACCGAGCGCAAGTTTGGGCCGGGATGGGTCGAAAACGGACGGAGTCCGGACATTTGTCCGTTTGAGACCGCGCGCTAGGCCGCGCTATTCGTCCGTTTTACCCCAAACGGACGCGCGCGGACAGGATGGGGTCGCACGGTGGAGTTGGCCTTAGAGCATCAGTTTTTGGATCCGTCTCCTGTCCTGCTTCATGTGGTTCTCAAATTTTAGAGCATCCGTTTTGGGGTTGCTCGAAAAGCAAAAACTTTTCACACCTCACCTATAGCCATTTTTAGGGCTTCAAATTTTTGGGCATCCGTGGAGATGTTCTTAGTTGTAGATCGTACACATAAATATCCAAGTTGTTATTGCAAGGTAGCGAAAACAAATGATGTACTATATCTTGAATTCTTGATCATACTGTTGATGAGTAAATAAAAGAATCAAATTAAGATATCCAGACATATGGAACAAGCACTCTACCTTCAAGAAAATTGTAGTATGTAGAAGAACAATGATTTTAACACACATAATGCACACCACATACAAGCTAAATTACATGCACGTATTATCTTACTGCAGGGTAGAGACTAGCTAGCTTCTCGAAGCCTCTTGATAAGGGTATCCAGAGATTTCTTCTTTGGATTCTGCCTAGCACCCCTAGTTCCAAATGTCGAGAAATAGCTCTCTGAGGTATCCCTGAACTTCTCCGAGATAATTGCCACCTTTTTGTAATCAAGCTTATTGTAGCTCTTCTCACGGATCACTGGGTTAAGGAAGTTCTCTGGGCTGTTACTCATAAGAAGATTCACCAGCTGCCTCGGCTCCACCAGTGCAGACTTCATTTCACTTGCTGCAGAATCCTGATGAGAGTCCAGGAACAGGCTGGACATGTTGTCTGCGAATGACTCAAACATTTTAAGATCAGTATCTATACCGATGACCGCGCTAGCACTAAACCGCTTCACTGAGTCATTCAAGAATAGGGCAATAATCCTCTCAGAGATATGCACAAGAACTGCGACAAGAACACGACGGAGCACTGGAAGAGGAAGGATCTGTTGAGCAGTTGAAGTAAGAGTCTCCAGATAGATAGTGACCTCATTGGCATACTCATTGCCCCCAGCAGGTGGGTCATCAGCTATCCAGTTGACACCATCAGATTGCCGCATGAATTCGTCAACCTTAGAACACAATAGCCGCAGAAGAAGCGCCTCTGCAGCATCACGAGACTTGCGAAGTGGAAAGTCACGCCGCCCACGCTCTACTGCGCGTAGAGGCACACCACACAATTGCGCTGCATGGCGTGTAAAAAACTCACACGCACGCTCCATTATGGACATGTTTGCAGCAACCTGCATTGCCTGAGAGACACTCAGACCACTGCCTGAATCCACAAGCTTCTGTATCGAAGCATTCACAACCTCTGAGAGTATCCGACCAAGGTACTTCTTCACTGCTGCATATGTGTCACCACCGCCCCCATGCGCCATGAAGCTCACCGAGTCCTCAATGAATGACCGCACAATACGACAAATATCTGGCACAGTGCATGAAAACGGCGCGACATATGGGAATGCCGGTGTTATATCAGAGCTCTGAATCCCAAAAGCAAGCACATTCATTGAATACTCATACTCCTTCCTCATGAGCATCTGATCAAACTTATCTGCAGCCAGTGCCTCTGCCACCTGTCTCCGGCAATCAGCAAGCAGCAAGTCATGGTACTTATCCCGATGCTTAGCCAGCACGTCGAGTAGCATCCCAACTGGATAACTATATCTCCTCATTGTGGCAGCAAGCAAGGCAGCATAATCAGTTATGAGAAGCAGGTGGTTTGCTGTCTGCATCCTAGAGAAGTTATCTTCCAGCACGGAGATCATCTTTCCTACTGCAGCCTCCCACAATGCATCTACATCCACCCGGGATGTAAGTCCACCCCCTGTTCGAAACACACGGTCCTCGACAATAAAAAATCCAGCAATCTGCGCGAAGAACACCTGATGAGACTCGAGGAATGGTGTTGCCGCAATCACATCAAAGTCGGATGTTAACTGGAGCTTCCTGTTCTCCAGGTAGTACTTCTTGAATCGTTCCCCAAGCGCCAGTGTCTGGTGTATGTGCATGGCACGGTAGAGCTGTGTGAGGTCAAACGATGCTGCAGCGGCACCATCCGACCCATCAGACGTCGCCGTGGCTGCAGCGAAGTCGTCGAGGTCACCAGCTCCGTCATCGTCCAGGGTGATGGACTCCTCCAGCGGGCGGTGCTTGGAGCGGAGCTCCTCCTGGCGCTGCCTTGCCGCAGCTGAGCGGCCAATGGCCACCTGTCCAAGGTGCCGCGAAGCAGCCCGGATGCTGACCATCCAGTCGGCGAACTCCCTGGAGATCTCGCGCTCAGCGTGGACGCGCACCGCGGGTACGAGGCTGAGCAGCATGCGGCGAAGGGCAGGAAGAGGCAGCGGGTCGGGGCCAGAGGCAAGGTTGAGATCAATGGCATCGACGGCGCGGAGGGCGAGGTAGAGACTGTGGTTGCCGGCCTGGAGGTGGTCATTAGCCCGAGCGGCGAGCGCGAGCAGGCGGACGCAGCGGTGGGAGGAGGCGAGAGCGGATGAGAGGTTCCCGGCGAGAGCTCGCGCGGCAAGGAACGACTCGAGCGAGGCAAGCAGCGGCGCTGAAGATGACAGGAGTGCGGAGTGGGAGGCGGAGAGGGAGCCCTTGAGCACCTCGGCGTCGGCGAGGAGAGAGCGGAGGTCGTCGACGGCGCGGATGAAGTCGTGGAAGTGCGCGCGACAGAGCTCCTCGATCTCGGACTCGCGGTCCCGCGCGACGGCGCGGAGCGAGGATAGAAGCGGCTCCGGCCGCCCGCAGGCGAACGCACGCCGGACAAACGGGCCCAGGTCCTCCCCCGCCGAGATGGCGGTGGAGAGCTGCGCCAGGTCTGCTTCGGACGGGACTGAGCCGCCGCCGGCCGAAGCCGACGCTGGCGCGTCGCCGGCGAGCTTGCGCCGCATCGAGATCTGGAGGAGCTGGGGTTGTGGGAGAAAGGGAAGTTGCCGAGTTGGGCAGGACAGGGGAAAAGGAATTGTTTGTATTGCTACCAGAAGAAACAGGGGGTGGTCGGGGGGGCTCGGGGCAACTCGCGTGGAGTGGCTGGAAGGTGGGACCAGATAATACAGAAGTATGCGCGTGGACTAGTTGGCATGTCGGACCCATGCGTCAATTAGAGCATCCTGAATAGATGATGTATATTTTGATGCTCCTAACTGGTAATGAACCCATGTGTCAATTAGAGCATCTTCAATAGATAATGTATATTTTCATGCTCCAAACCGGTAATGTAAAAATTTAAAATTAAAAAGTGATTTTTTACATCTTTAAAAAAAGCTTAACTCTAACAGATGATCCAAAACAGAAATGTAAAAGAACAACTCCAACAAATGGTCCAAAATAAAGATGTAAAATTTTAAAAACGACCAACTACTATTTCATTTCAACATAGTTCAGATGTAAATGCATAAATTTAAACTAGCAAAACTACTCGTTGTCCGAGGGCATCTACAACTCTTTGGAGTCATCCGAGAGCCCCCAGAACTTCTCGTCCTCCTCCGACGATGACTCGCTGGGATCGTCGTCGAGGGGGCGGCCTCGTCCTCCTTCTTCACCTCCTTCTTCTTCTTCTCCTCGACATCACGTTTCCAGTAGAACTCCTGCTCGGCCTGAACGTACTTGGGACGCTCCCGACCAAACCGAGCCATCGTCGCCTCGTCGCTCTCGCAAGAAGAGACGACAACCGCCGGTCTCTTCTTCTTCTTATTCGTCGGCATCTCCTCCATCTGGATGCCCTGCGGTATGAGTCTGATAAGGACATCAATACCATTATTACACCCATAGCCCCTGCTGCTATACATACTGGACCAATTAATAGAGCTCGCGCACGCCAATTAAATTACCAGGTACTTTCATTTCTTGTTAATGATTCTAATGCTCATGAGAATATGATGCTGCCTAAATTGGATACATTTGTTTTGCTTACAAATGAAGGGCCTAGCTTGGACAAGAA
Organism: Triticum dicoccoides; assembly: GCF_002162155.2. Taxonomy (NCBI): domain Eukaryota; kingdom Viridiplantae; phylum Streptophyta; class Magnoliopsida; order Poales; family Poaceae; genus Triticum; species Triticum dicoccoides. The sequence continues at coordinate 333,105,306 of NC_041384.1, read as the reverse complement.
AGATGAACCTTGGAGCAAGTTCAAGCATGGAGATGATGGCGTGCGCAAGAGGAACAAGAACGGAGTTACAAGTGATGATTTCAGGACTTTGAAGCCACCATAATGAGTGCATGAAGCCTTGGACGAAATATACAAGATGTCACTTCATGAATATCGTCCAGAGGCTATCCTAGGTGCTGCGTCACCTTATTTTTGGGCCAGGCCCATATAATTTCGAAATACTTGATTATAGGCTGTTTTTAGAGTCTGTATGTGTGGGGAAACAAGAGTTGGGGTTGATTTCGGACCCCTCCTCCAAGGGCCACAAAATTCCCCCCTCTCTCCTCCATATATACAGCCCTTAGGGCATCGTTTAGACTTTGGGTTTTGTTTATATTAAAAGTTCGCCAACGCTGCAACTTTGCGTACTTCGTTTGTGTTCAACGACCAGACCAAGACGTCACAGAACCCCACCTTGATCAATAAAATTTTCATCTTATATTCGCATTATCCATATTGCAATCTTATTTTGTTACTTGTTCTTTGTTTGCTTGTAGAAAATAGACCTTCGTGGTCAGGTTGATCGTGCTCCGACGTGGTCAATAATGTAACCCCCGGGTAATCAAACTACAGTAAATCCACGCTAATGGTGTCACGTCACCACGTCTATTGTTGCTAATCTACCGTTAGTTTAAAACCGAGTCAAATTCAAATTTAAAACAAAGTTAAATAATAAAATTTTCAAAAATTAAAACAAAAATGTTCGGGTGATGCTATAAATTGTATATGTAATTATGGTGTAGAAGACATAATTTTTTAAAGTACCTAAATACCCTAAATTAAATAAAACAGAAAAGGAAAAGAAATAAAAGAAAGAAAATACAAAAGAGAAAACAAACTAACAGAAAAAAGGGAAAACCCAGCAGGCCACCGGCCCAACAAGGGCCAACCAGGCCAGGCCCAGGCCGCCCCCCTCACTCCTTAACCCCCCACTACCCAGACCCCCACCGACAAGCCCCACTCTCCCCGAAATATCTCCCCCTCTCCCCGATTGGATCGGGATCGAGGAGGGAGGCCACCGACGCCGTCCCCGACACCGCCGCTCGAATTGAACCCCGACGTCGCCACCACGCCAGCGCCCCCCACCCCCGCCTGGACCTCGTCGACCAG
>NC_041384.1:333038276-333103714 GCF_002162155.2 Triticum dicoccoides | reverse complement strand
CGTCCACCGCTCACAACACCCGACGCCGACCGTTCCCCCCCCCAGTGCCCGCCGTCGAGCGCTGCCCCGCTCCGGCCGCCGCCTCAGCCCCGCTCGCCGCGCGCCCACGTCTTCTTGCTCGCTGCGGCCGCCCATGGGACGGCCCCGAATGCCCCCACCCATTCACCGGCGACCATCTTCGCTCGTTCGGGCTGGTGCCCGTAGCAGCGCCCAATCGGGCTGCGGGTTACGCCCGCACCTTCCTGCACCCAGTGCCTGCTAAGGCCCCTTAGCCAATGACAGAGGGGCCCCACGGCCCCAGAACATTTTTTTAAAGGGATTAAAAAATATAATAATTAATAAAATTATTAATCAATCAATTAATTAATTAATTAACTTAATTAATCGATTAAAGAATTAATTAAACTAATTAATCTTGATTAGATTAACCTAATCAATTAACTAAACCCTAATTAACCTAACAGAGTATGACAGGTGGGTCCCACTGGACCCACGCGTCAGTTTGACCCAGTCAACCCCTGTTGATTGCTAATGTCAGTATGACATCATGCTGATTTCATAAATCCAATTTCTAATTAAATTAAGTAATTAATTAAATTCCAGAAATTAATAAAATCTTTAGAAAATCATATCTTTTAATCCGTAACTCGGATTAAATTATTTTCAACATGAAAGTTGCTCAGAATGACGAGACGAATCCGGATACACAGCCCGTTCGTCCGCCATGCATCCCTAGCATAGCAAACACGCAACTTTCCCCCTCCGGTTCATCTATCCAAAAACGTGAAACACCGGGAATACTTTCCCGGAGGTTTTCCCCCTTCACCGGTAGCACCTCGTACCGCGTTAGGGCACACCTAGCATCACGCTTTGTCATGTCATGCATCGTCATGCTTTTGTTTGCATTATATTTATTGTTTCTTCCCCCTCTTCTCTCGCTAGACACCGAGACCGACGCCGCTGCTACCCAGTACGACTACGGTGTTGACGACCCCTCTCTCTTGTCAGAGCAACCAGGCAAACCCCCCCCCCTTGATCACCAGATATCGCCTACTCTCCTCTATACTGCTTGCATTAGAGTAGTGTAGCATGTTACTGCTTTCCGTTAATCCTATCCTGATGCATAGCTTGTCCTTCCTACTACTGTTGTTACCTTTACCTGCAATCCTAATGCTTAGTATAGGATGCTAGTTTATCATCAGTGGTCCTACATTCTTGTCTGTCTGCCATGCTATACTACCGGGCCGTGATCACTCGGGAGGTGGTCACGGGTATATACTTATATACATAATATATGATACTTGTGGTGACTAAAGACGGGTCGGCTCGTAGGAGTACCCGCGAGTGATTCACGGATTGGGTCCGAAAGGACGTTTGTCCCGACGGCCCTCTGAGTGGATCTTTGTGGCGGAGCGACAGGGCAGGTTGAGACCACCTAGGAGAGAGGTGGGCCTAGCCCTGGTCGGCATTCGCGATTATTTCAAGATAACATGTTTAATGGGATCTTGGTATTTGATCTGAGTCTGGCCACTGGCCTATACGCACTAACCATCTACGCGGGGACAGTTATGGGCACTCGACGTCGTGGTATCAGCTGAAGCCTTCGTGACGTCAGCGACTGAGCGGCGCGTGCCGGATTGGACTGGAACACCTGCTAGGCTAGGTCTGCTTCCGGCCGCCCTCGCGACGTGCAGGTGTGCAATGGGCGATGGGCCCAGACCCCTGCGCCATAGGATTTAGACCGGCGTGCCAACCTCTCTGTTGTGCCTAGGTAGGGCTGCAACATGTTGATCCTCCGAGGCCGGGCATGACCCAGAAAAGTGTGACCTTATGACAACTAGAACCGGATAGTCAATAAAACACACCCTTCCAAGTGCCAGATACAACCGGTGATCGCTCTCTCACAGGGCGACGAGGGGAGGATCATCGGTTAGGATTATGCTATGCAATGCTACTTTGGGAAGGACCATCTACTCTCTTCTCCTGCTGCAAGATGGAGGTTACCAGAAGTGTAGTCTTCGAAAGGACTAGCTATCCCCCTCTTATTCCGGCATTCTGCAGTTTAGCCCACATATGATACCCTTAATCCATTTGATACCAATGCATACATATGTAGTGTAGCTCCTTGCTTGCGAGTACTTTGGATGAGTACTCGCGGTTGCTTTGCTCCCTCTTTTCCCCCTTTCTATACCCGATTGCTACGAACAGACGTTGGAGCCCAGGAGCCAGACGCCACTGTCGATGACGACTACTACTACTCGGGAGGTGCCTACTACTACGTGCAGCCCGCTGACGACGACCAGGAGTAGTTTAGGAGGATCCCAGGCAGGAGGCATGCGCCTCTTTCGATCTGTATCCCAGTTTGTGCTAGCCTTCTTAAGGCAAACTTGTTTAACTTATGTCTATACTCAGATATTGTTGCTTCCGCTGACTTGTCTATGATCGAGCTCTTGTATTCGAGCCCTCGAGGCTCCTGGCTTGTAATATGATGCTTGTATGACTTATTTTTATTTGTAGAGTTGTGTTGTGATATCTTCCCGTGAATTCCTGATCTTGATCGTACACGTTTGCGTGTATGATTAGTGTAGATCAAATCGGGGGCGTCACAAGTTGGTATCAGAGCCGACTGCCTGTAGGAATCCCCCTTCCACACTCCTTGGCCGAAGTCGAGTCTATACATTACAAAAACTTTTACTAACATGGATGTGTGCCTTACAGGCCCACGTCGCCATCTGGGTGGTATTAGGATCTTTTACTCCTCTATCCTTACTCTGGGACTCTGAACTCTCTTCTACTCGGGTTAAACGATTTTACTAACTCTAACATTAGGATCCCATGACCACGTTCACCCCAAAGTTGGATAAGCCCTAGTTATTCTTTAGAGTAGTATTTGAACATTATCCACATTGTCATTTGACTCCTGTGAAAACATCTTTGTTTTCAGATGGAACCCACGAGACAGGTCGTGCGCCACACGACGGCCATTGGTGCCTCAGGATCACCTGCTATGTTTGTTGAGATGATGACCTATCTGGGTTATTGCTGGCACCCTGAGTACACCGTCTACGAGGAGTACCAGGACTTCAACCAGGAGCAGTACCGTGCCATCGTCCACCTCTACTCTCGGGAGTATGACTCCACTACCGTGTTGCACACTGCTCATGGTGTTGGAGTGACTATCGATATGGCGGTCCACGATGCTGCTTATGCTGCTGTGACACGTCTTCGTGGAGAGTATCAGGAGTTGGACACCTCCCCCTTCAGGCACATTGCTATCGCATCCGATGTTGGTGCGAAGGGATACTACACTGTTGCCTACTCCACTGTCACTCGAGAGCCCTTCTACCATCAGAACCTGGTTCTGCATGCTGATGGGTTGGATAGAGCTAACCGAGCTCTTTGACACGAGTTGTACACCACCCGTCAGCACCTGTACCGTGCTCTGACGCTGTTGCACCCCTCTGTCCGATCTGGTGATCTGTCGCGTTCTGCGATCTACCCTGCCAGGACCGTGATGCCCTAGGGTGTCGGCTGGCCAGATGTGGGAGGCTACTCTCCCGCACTTGGTCCTCTCCTACCACCTGCGCATCGGGTTCCGCACCAGAGTATCTGCGGACCCCAGACTACTCGCGTGGAGGTCTTCCCTTCGCGTCACTACCAGCTGTCAGGCTACACCTACCTCCGCAGTTCCTCCTGGGACTGATGTAGGCTTGCTTGTTAGTGTTAGATGCATTCGCCGCGAGCCTGCGTGCCGCCTATGATGTTCTTAGTCTGTGTACTGAACTCTGTGTACCGAACTCTATGCATGATCACTTTTGTAAGAAATGCCAACTACTATGTAGTATCTATCATGTTCCTTTCATTATGCATGTTTCATCATGAATGATTTTTGCCCTTGCGAATTCTCAATGCTGAACTACCCCTGTTATATATTGGCAGGATGGTTAGACCAGGTGGTCGTGGTCGTGGTGGCCATGCCCCACCACCGCCTGAGTACATGGCTGGTATGATCCAACAGTTAGAGCTGAACCGCCAATTCATGGAAAATATGATGGCTCAGTACCCTCGCCCCAATATGAACCAGCAGCCAACCCAAGTGACTCTGCAGGATTTTATGTGCCTCAACCCAACCGTGTATCGCAGCTCAACTCAGCCTCTGGATGCTGATGACTGGCTCCGTGACATCACCTACGAGATGGAGTCTGCTGATGTAGCCCCTGCCAGCTATGTCACCTTTGCTTCCTTCTTCTTGAAGGGACCCGCTGTTCAATGGTGGGACAGCCACAGGCGTACTCTGCAAGTTGGAACAATCATCACCTGGCCAGAGTTCCAAGCTGCCTTCCGTGCTCGCTTCATTCCTCAGGGAGTCATGGACCGTAAGAAGCGTGAGTCCCGCAACCTCACCCAAGGCAACAAAACTGTTGAAGCTTATCAGCGGAAGTTTCTTGACTTGTCCTACTATGCTGAAGAAGACAGTGCAACTGATGCATGCAGATAGGAGAAGTTCCATGATGGCCTTCAAGCTGACATCAAGCTCGCACTTCTAGTGCATGACTTTGCTGATTTCGCCACCTTGGTGAACAAGGCCATCAATGTCGAAACTGGTCTGCAGGAACACCAGAGCTCTCACAGGCGCAACCATGACACGGGCTCATCTTCGGGCCCATCCTCGCAGAAGCGTAGGATATGGATTCCCAACAGCATGTACCAGCCAACTGCACCTGCTCCAAGGCAGTCCTATGCTGCACCACGTCTGCCTCCCCCACCAACTAGGCAGCCAAGGCTTCCAGGTCCACCACCCCAAGCTCTTGTCCCCACTCCCAATAATGGTTTGTGCTTCAGGTGTGGTCAACCAAGGCACCGTGCTAGGGAATGCAACCAGAACCAGAATCAACTGGCTCTCCCAGAAACTGGCCGTGGAAGCAACCAGCCCCGCAACAACAATGCCAAGTCTTATGGCCGTGTTCATGCCAACCACGTTGATCTCATTGAAGTTCTAGACTAGCCTGCTACTGTGATGGGTACACTCCTCGTAAATTCAGCACCAACATCTGTTTTATTTGATACAGGTGCATCACGTTCATTCATGTCAGAGGATTTTGCATTCATGTATGATATTAAAAGTGAGGACATGAACACTTCGCTATTAGTACACACTCCCGCGGGCCAATGTCGGACCTCCATGATTTGCAACGACGTCCCCGTTGAAATCGAAGGACTGGAATTCCTTGCCTCTCCCATCGCACTGAAGTCCTGTAGCATCGACCTCATTCTGGGAATGGATTGGTTGAAAGTGCATACTGCTTCTATAGTTTGCGCCACTAAGGTCGTCCATCTGCTACACCCTTCTGATGAAATAATTGCTTACCAAGCTCATCTAGTTCAGAACGCCGAGGCACGGCTTTATGCCTTGAATGCGTTGAACGCTGCACCACTCGAGGGCATTGAAAACATTCTCATCGTTCGTGAATTCCAAGACGTCTTCCCGGAAGAACTTCCAGGGATTCCCCCTGCTAGAGCTGTCGAATTCATCATCGACTTGAAACTCGGCACCACCCCTATAGCCAAACGACCCTACAAGATGCTGCCGCATGAACTCATTGAGCTTAAGGAGGAAATCGACAAATCTCTTGTCAAAGGTTTCATTCGCCCAAGTTTCTCTCCTTGGGGAGCACCTTCTCTCTTTGTTAAGAAGAAGGATGGGACAAACCAATTGGTCCAAGACTACCGTCCTATAAACCAAGCTACCATTCAGAATAAATATCCTCTTCCTCGGATCAATGATCTTTATGATCAACTGGCTGGCTCATCAGTGTTCTCCAAACTCGACTTGAGGTTGGGTTACCACCAGATCCGTGTTCATGAAGAGGATATCCCAAAGACCGCCTTCGTGACTCGGTATGGATCATACGAGTACACCGTCATGTCATTCGGCTTAACGAATGCTCCCGCCACCTTCTCTCGTCTGATGAACTATATATTCATGGATTACCTCGACAAGTTCGTCGTGGTTTATCTGGATGATATCCTTGTATTTTCCAAGAACAAAGAAGAACATGCTGAACATCTTCGTCTTGTGCTGGAAAAGCTTCGAGAGCATCAACTGTGTGTTAAGTATTCCAAGTGTGAATTCTGGCTCCCCGAAGTAACCTATCTTGGGCATGTCATCTCCAAGGATGGTATTGCCGTCAACCCTGAACGAGTTCAGGCTATTCTCGATTGGACTCCTCCGAAGAATGTCAAGCAAGTCCGAAGTTTTCTCGGTCTCGCCAGCTATTGCCGTCGATTTGTCGAGAACTTCTCCAAGATTGCCAGGCCTCTGACTAATCTGTTGCATAAGGGCGTCAAGTTCGAATGGACAGACAAGTGTCAGGAAAGTTTCCAGGCGCTCAAAGACAAGTTGACTTCTGCCCCAGTGCTTGCTCCACCTGATACTAAGAAGGACTTCGTCATTTACTGCGATGATTCCCGTCAAGGATTAGGCTGTGTCCTAATGCAAGAGCGCAGAGTGATTGCTTATGCCTCTCGTCAACTGCACCCTCACGAAGAAAACTACCCAGTTCACGACCTTGAGCTTGCTGCTGTCATTCATGCACTGAAGCAGTGACGACATTACCTTCTCGGTAATCGTTGCGAGATCTTCACCGACCACCAAAGTCTGAAGTATCTATTTCTTTTGGGTATCCTATGAAGACACATTTCTCCGATTTGGGTTCGAGCTTATCGAGTTAAAGCTTTTTCACATAAGCGTCGCAACCCAAAACTTTAAGAAATGACAACTTTGGTTTCTTGCCAAACCACAGTTCATAAGGAGTCGTCTCAACGGATTTAGATGGTGCCCTATTTAACGTGAATGCAGCTGTCTCTAAAGCATAACCCCAAAAGGATAGCGGTAAAGCAGTAAGAGACATCATAGATCGCACCATATCTAGTAAAGTACAATTATGACGTTTGGACACACCATTACGCTATGGTGTTCCGGGTGGCGTGAGTTGCGAAACATTCCGCATTGTTTCAAATTAAGACTAAACTTGTAACTCAAATATTCTCCTCCACGATCAGATTGTAGAAACTTTATTTTCTTGTTACGATGATTTTCCACTCCACTCTGAAATTCTTTGAACTTTTCAAATGTTTCAGACTTATGTTTCATCAAGTAGATATACCCATACCTGCTCAAATCATCCGTGAAGGTGATAAAATAATGATATTCGCCGCGAGCCTCAACATTCATCGGACCACATACATCAGTATGTATGATTTCCAACAAATCTGTTGCTCGCTCCATTCTTCTGGAGAATGGTGTTTTAGTCATCTTGCCCATGAGGCATGGTTCGCAAGTACCAAGTGATTCATAATCAAGTGATTCCAAAAGTCCATCAAAATAGAGTTTATTCATGCGCTTTACACCAATATGACCTAAATGGAAGTGCAACAAATAAGTTGCACTATCATTATCAACTCTGCATCTTTTAGCTTCAATACTATGAATATGTGTATCTTCACTATCGAGATTCAAAAAGAATAGACCACTCTTTAAGGGTGCATGACCATAAAAGATATTACTCATATAAATAGAACAACCATTATTCTCTGATTTAAATTAATAACCGTCTCACATTAAACAAGATCCAGATATAATGTTCATGCTTAACGCTGGCACCAAATAACAATTATTTAGGTCTAAAACTAATCCCGAAGGTAGATGTAGAGGTAGCGTGCCGGCCGCATCACATCGACTTTGGAACCATTTCCCACACGCATTGTCACCTCACCCTTTGCCAATCTTCGCTTAATCCGTAGTCCCTGTTTCGAGTTGCAAATATTAGCAACAGAACCAGTATCAAATACCCAAGCACTACTACGAGAATTACTAAGGTACACATCAATAACATGTATATCACATATACCTTTGTTCACCTTGCCATCCTTCTTATCCGCCAAATACTTGGGGCAGTTCCGCTTCCAGTGACCAGTCTGTTTGCAGTAGAAGCACTCAGTCTCAGGCCTAGGTCCAGACTTGGGTTTCTTCTCCTGAACAGCAACTTGTTTGCCGTTCTTCTTCCCTTTGCCTTTTTTCTTGAAACTGGTGGTCTTGTTGACCATCAACACTTGATGCTCCTTCTTGATTTCTGCCTCCGCAGCCTTTAGCATTGCGAAGAGCTCGAGAATCGTCTTATCCATCCCTTGCATGTTATAGTTAATCACGAAGCTCTTGTAGCTTGGTGGCAGTGATTGAAGAATTCTGTCAATAACACTATCATCCGGATGATTAACTCCCAGTTGAATCAAGTGATTGTTATACGCAGACATTCTGAGTATATGCTCACTGACAGAACTGTTCTCCTCCATCTTGCAGCTGTAGAACTTATTGGAGACATCATATCTCTCAATCCGGGAATTTGCTTGAAATATTAACTTCAACTCTTGGAACATCTCATATGCTCCATGACGTTCAGAACGTTGTTGAAGTCCCGGTTCTAAGCCATAAAGCATGGCACACTGAACTATCGAGTAGAGTAGTCATCAGCTTTGCTCTGCCAGACATTCATAACATCTGGTGTTGCTCCTGCAGCAGGTTTGGCACCTAGCGGCGCTTCCAGGACGTAATTCTTCTGTGCAGCAATGAGGATAATCCTCAAGTTACGGACCCAGTCCGTGTAATTGCTACCATCATCTTTCAAATTTGCTTTCTCAAGGAACGCATTAAAATTCAACGGAACAACAACACGTGCCATCTATCTACAACAACATAGACATGCAAAATACTTTCAGGTACTAAGTTCATGATAAATTAAAGTTCAGTTAATCAAATTATTAAAGAACTCCCACTTAGATAGACATCCCTCTAATCATCTAAGTGATCACATGATCCATATCAACTAAACCATGTCCGATCATCACGTGAGATGGAGTAGTTTTCAATGGTGAACATCACTATGTTGATCATATCTTCTATATGATTAACGCTCGACCTTTCGGTATCCAGTGTTCCGAGGCCATATCTGCATGTGTTAGGCTTGTCAAGTTTAACCCGAGTATTCTGCATGTGCAAAACTGGCTTGCACCCGTTGTATGTGAACATAGAGCTTATCACACCCGATCATCACGTGGTGTCTCGGCACGACGAACTTTCGCAATGGTGCATACTCAGGGAGAACACTTGTACCTTGAAATTTAGTGAGAGATCATCGTATAATGCTACCACCGATCTAAGCAAAATAAGATGCACAAAAGATAAACATCACATGCAATCAATATAAGTGATATGATATGGCCATCATCATCTTGTGCTTGTGATCTCCATCTCCGAAGCACCGTCATGATCACCATCGTCACCGGCGCGACACCTTGATCTCCATCGTAGCATCGTTGTCGTCTCGCCAAATATTGCTTATACGACTATCGCTACCGCTTAGTGATAAAGTGAAGCCATTATAGGGCGATTGCATTGCATACAATAAAGCGACAACCATATGGCTCCTGCCAGTTGCCGATAACTCGGTTACAAAACATGATCATCTCATACAATAAAATATAGCATCATGTCTTGACCATATCACATGACAACATGCCCTGCAAAAACAAGTTAGACGCCCTCTACTTTGTTGTTGCAAGTTTTACGTGGCTGTTACGGGCTGAGCAAGAACCGTTCTTACCTACGCATCAAAACCACAACGATAGTTTGTCAAGTTGGTGCTGTTTTAACCTTCTCAAGGACCGGGCGTAGCCACACTCGATTCAACTAAAGTTGGAGAAACTGACACCCGCCAGCCACCTGTATGCAAAGCACGTCGGTAGAACCAGTCTCGCGTAAGCGTACACGTAATGTCGGTCTGGGCCACTTCATCCAACAATACCGCCGAACCAAAGTGTGACATGCTGGTAAGCAGTATGACTTGTATCGTCCACAACTCACTTGTGTTCTACTCGTGCATATAACATCTATGCATAAACCTGGCTCGGATGCCACTGTTGGGGAACGTAGTAATTTCAAAAAAATTCTACGCACACACAGGATCATGGTGATGCATAGCAACGAGAGGGGAGAGTGTGTCCACGTACCCTCGTAGACCGAAAGCAGAAGCGTTAGCACAACGCGGTTGATGTAGTCGTACATCTTCACGATCCGACAGATCCAAGTACCGAACGCATGACACCTCTGAGTTCAGCACATGTTCAGCTCGATGACGTCCCATGAACTCCGATCCAGCAGAGCTTCACGGGAGAGTTTCGTCAGCACAATGGCGTGATGACGGTGATGATGATGCTACCGACGCAGGGCTTCGCCTAAGCACCGCTACGATATGATCGAGGTGGATTATGGTGGAGGGGGGCACCGCACATGGTTGGGAAAGATCAACAGATCAACTTGTGTGTCTAGAGGTGCCCCCTGCCCCCGTATATAAAGGAGCAAGGGGGGAGGCTGGACGACCCCTGTATGCGCGCCAGGAGGAGGAGTCCTCCTCCTAGTAGGAGTAGGACTCCCCTCTTTCCTACTCCTACTATGAGGGGGGAAAGAAGGGGGAGAGGGAGAAGGAAAGGGGGGCGCCGCCCCCAATCTCCTAGTCCAATTCGGACCAGAGGGGGAGGGGCACGCGGCCTGCCCTAGGCCAGCCCCCTCTCTCTCTCTCTCTCTCTCTCTCCACTAAGGCCCATAAGGCCCACTATTTCTCCGGGGGGGGGGGGTCCCGTAACCCTTCGGCACTCCGGTTTTCTCTGAAACTACCCGGAACACTTCCGGTGTCTAAATATAGTCGTCCAATATATCGATCTTGACGTCTCGACCATTTCGAGACTCCTCGTCATGTCCGTGATCATATCCAGGACTCCGAAATACCTTCGGTACATCAAAAAACAAAAACTCATAATACCAATCGTCACCAAACTTTAAGGGTGTGTTTGGTTGCAGTCATGGACTGGAATGGCATGGGTCCAACCCGTTCGCGGGCCTCGTTCTCGCGTTCAGTAGGCAGGTGGAACGGTCACCACCTGGTTCCCACGGACAGAATATTCGGCCCAGATCCGGAACCGGGTGAGACCTCCAAATTGGGCGGACGACGCAGAACTGGTCTCTTTCCTCGCGCTCCCGCAGCCTTATCCTCTCTCGTGCAGGCTCCTCTCCCTCGTCTCTCCCCTCCATCGATCTACGCCACCGCCCTCTCCCCTCCTCTGGTCTGCGCCGCCGGCCCTCGTCGTCTCGTCCACCTCCGAAGCACAGCCTCCCTCTCCTCTGAAGCACGTGCGCGGCAGGCGAGCGGCTGCGAGAAGATCTTGAAGCTGGGCAACAGCGGCGGCACACGCTGGGAGAGTCGCGCTGCCACGCTTGATCTAGGCGCCATCCATTGACCTCCCGAGCAAGCGCCACCAGAAGCTACGGTTGCGCGTGGGGACGCCAAAGCCAAGCCTCGCATCCAGCCGGCCGCCATGTTCAACTGTCGTATATTTCTTCTAGCTGCTGTTTATCTTGTGCTTTGAGTCCGATTGGTGTACCTACACTCTTTTTCATCACATGGATAGATGGACTCGTTTCGTTGCTGGTCAAACAAAAATTGCTCGAGTAAGATTTGTTGATGCTCACACCCTTGTTCAAAAATCAAACTCGATGTTTACCGAGCATTGTTGCATGGATGGATGGATGACGACTTACAAATCCATTCCATTCCATTCTTCAAACCAAACACCAAAACGTAATCGTTCCGTTCCTTCGATTTATCCATACCAAACACAAAGATGGAACTGACCCATTACACTGGAATGGAACCATGCCATTCCATTACACTTCGTTCCCGAACCAAACACACCCTAAGCGTGCGGACCCTACGGGTTCGAGAACTATGTAGACATGACCGAGACACGTCTCCGGTCAATAACCAATAGCGGAACCTGGATGCTCATATTGGCTCCCACATATTCTATGAAGATCTTTATCGATCAAATCGCATAACAACATATGTTGTTTCCTTTGTCATCAGTATGTTACTTGCCCGAGATTCGATCATCGGTATCTCAATACCTAGTTCAATCTTGTTACCGACAAGTCTCTTTACTCATTCCCTAATACATCATCCCGCAACTAACTCATTAGTTACAATGCTTGCAAGGCTTATAGTGATGTGCATTACGGGGTGGGCTGAGAGATACCTCTCCGACAATCAGAGTGACAAATCCTAATCTTGATTTATGCCAACTCAACAAGTACCATCGGAGACACCTGTAGAGCACCTTTATAATCACCCAGTTACGTTGTGACGTTTGGTAGCACACAAAGTGTTCCTCCGGTAATCGGGAGTTGCATAATCTCATAGTGATAGGAACATGTATAAGTCATGAAGAAAGCAATAGCAGTAAACTAAATGATCAAGTGCTAAGCTAACGGAATGGGTCAAGTCAATCACATCATTCACCTAATGATGTGATCCCGTTAATCAAATGACAACTCATGTCTATGGTTAGGAAACTTAACCATATTTGATTAATGAGCTAGTCAAGTAGAGGCATACTAGTGACACTCTGTTTGTCTATGTATTCACACATGTACTAAGTTTTCGGTTAATACAATTCTAGCATGAATAATAAACATTTATCATGATATGAGGAAATAAATAATAACTTTATTATTGCCTCTAGGGCATATTTACTTCATGTATCTCTTTGTGTTTCGAGGATCTAGCATATGTGTGACCATATCTTGTTGGTTTTAGTGTTTCTCTCGTGTTTCCCCTTGTGATTCCCCTCGTTTCCCCCCTCTTGTTTTTCGTGTTCTTCGCGGAATCCGCTCCTTTCATGAAAGATCGGCCGTATAGGGTTCCACCCTGCATCATCTTGGTATCATGAGCCTGGTTGATCATGATTTTGGAGCCTCCCCTCTTTGTTTTCTAGCCTGATTTTGTTGTGTTCTTCCCCCAATTTCAAAAATCCCCACCAAAAATAGCCCTAATTTTTTTTTGTGATTTGTTGGTTTGATGTTGTTTTGTGGATTTTGATCCATGGATTTGCTTGGTTTCATGTGGATTTAGCATTTCCCCAAGTTTCCCCACTTTCCATCCACGGAATCTCATCAATTTTGACCCCCAAATCATCAAATTCCGCCCAAAATCGCGTCCCGGATCTCAAATCCCGCGTTGACCCCGATACACCGGACGACCGTCACTTTTACGGACGTCCGGAGCCCAGGAACGACCAGACGTCCGCAACCTTCCGGACTACCGGAACCCCCTAACCCAAGCCAAATTTATGGATTTCTGAGCCCTCCGAATGTCCGGCCCCGGACATCCGTCCTTTTACGGACGTCCATAACCTGTAGTTTCAGACTTTAGCTGATTCTTGTTTCGGCTGTAACTAATTCATCCGAACTCCGATTTTGATGTTCTTTAGATCGTTTTGAAGCTCTTGACACCCCCCCTTCCCACAAAAATACCACCAACATCATTTGACTCCATCAAAATTTTGGAACTTTGGCATCTTTGCCTAGGGCTTCCACCACATCATCTGCTACACCACCACCGACTTCCACAACCTAACCAATTTTGTTCCCCTTCGCATTAGTGGTTATTTGAGTTGTGATTTGAGTCTCCTAATGTGTTTAGGATACTTAGGGATAGTTGCTTCTTCATCAACCACCACCACCACTACCGCATAGGCTTACCCACCATACACTTCCACCACCTCAAATTAACCCAATTTTTTGACCTTGTTTGAGTTGTGTGTTGTGTCTCCTAAGGTGTTTCGGCTACTTAGGGACGGTGACCTCAACTTCGAAATCATGTATAGTACACCACCTTACCCTCCTTTTCCGCATTGCGTCTCAAAACCCATCATTGCATTTCCGGAATCCCTTTGAGCTTCCGCAAAACCACCACCGCATCCCGCTACAACCATTTGACATTTGCCTTTGAGATTTCGAGTTCATGGTTTTTTCGTTTCCTAATGTGTCTAGGCTAATTACGGACGAGTCTCCATCATCTTGGTATCTCCATCAAGATCACTAATACGTCTCCAACGTATCTATAATTTATGAAGTATTCATGCCATGTTTACAATATTTTTATATGATTTTGGTATGATTTGATTAGAACTAACCCGGAATGACGTTGTTTTCAGCAGAACTACCGTGGTGTTGTTTTGTGCAGAAATAAAAGTTGTCGGAATACGATGAAAATCACCGGAGATTTTTTCTGGAAAATATGAAAAATACTGGAACGAAAATCTACCAGAGGGGATTCACGGGGGCCCCACGAGGGTGGGGGGTGCGCTCACCCCCTAGGGCGCGCCCCCTACCTCGTGGACTCCCTGAGGCCCCCCTGATGTGAAATCAACGCCAACTTCTCCTATGCATACAGAAAACTCCGAAATTTAACCTAGATCGGAAGTTCCACTGCCACAAGTCTTTGTAGCCACGAGAAATCAATCTAGGCCCTCTCTGGCACCCTGCCGGAGGGGGCCATCATCACCGGAGGGCATGGAGGAGGATCCCGGAGGGGCCATCATCGTCATGAAGGCCAAGGACCAGAGGGAGAAGCTCTCCCCATCCAGGGGGGCATGGAGGAGGAAGCACAAAGGGGAGAACCTATCCTTCTCTCTCGGTGGCGCCGGAGTGCCATCGGGAGGGGAATCATCGCCGCGGTGATTATCTTCATAACCATCACCATCATCATCACCATCCTCATCTCTTTTACGGGTCCACTCTCCCGCACCCCGCTGTAATCCCTACTTGAACATGGTGCTTTATGCCACATATTATGATCCAATGATGTGTTGCCATCCTATGATGTTTTGAGTAGATATCCTTTGTCTTTGGGTTGATTGATGATCTAGATTGGTATTAGTTGTATGTTTCACTTTGGTGTTGTCCTATGGTGCCCTTCGTGTCGCACAAGCGTGAGGGATTCTTGCTGTAGGGTGTTGCAGTATGTCCATGGTTTGCTTATTGTCTGTGTTGCATGAGTGACTGAAACACAAACACGGATAAGCGGGACATGGCGTATGGGAATAAAGAGGACTTGATACTTTAATGCTATGGTTGGGTTTTACCTTAATGATCTTTAGTATTTGCAGATGCTTGCTAGAGTTCCAATCATAAGTGCAGTATGCCTCTCCCTCATATGAAATTGCAATAGTGATTACCGGTCTTGTTAACAATTTCCTAGGTCAATTTCGCACACTGATACGTCTCCAACATATCTATAATTTTTTATTGTTCCATGCTATATTATATCCTGTTTTGGACCTTATTGGGCTTTATTATACACTTTTATATTATTTTTGGGACTAACCTATTAACCGGAGGCCCAGCCCAAAATTGCTGTTTTTTTTTGCCTATTTTAGGGTTTTGCAGAAAAGGAATATCAAACGGAGTCCAAACGGAATGAAACCTTCGGGAACGTGATTTTCAGAACGAACATGATCCAGAGGACTTGGACCCTATGTCAAGCAATCAACGCAGAAGGCACGAGGTAGGGGGCCACACCTACCCTCCCCCAGGCGCGCCCTCCACCCTCATGGGCCCCCTGTTGCTCCACCGACATACTCCTTCTATATATACCTACGTACCCCCAAACTACCAGATACGGACCCAAAACCCTAATTCCACCATCGTAATTTTCTGTATCCACGAGATCCCATCTTGGGGCCTGTTTCGAAGCCCCGCCGGAGGGGGCATCGATCACGGAGGGCTTCTACATCAACACCATACCTCTCCGATGAAGTGTGAGTAGTTTACTTCAGACCTACGGGTCCATAGTTATTAGCTAGATGGCTTCTTCTCTCTTTTTGGATCTCAATACAAAGTTCTCCCCCTCTCTTGTGGAGATCTATTCGATGTAATCTTCTTTTGCGGTGTGTTTGTTGAGACCGATGAATTGTCGGTTTATGGTCAAGTTTATCTATGAACAATATTTGAATCTTCTCTGAATTCTTTTATGTATGATTGGTTATCTTTGCAAGTCTCTTTGAATTATCAGTTTGGTTTGCCCTACTAGATTGATCTTTCTTGCAATGGGAGAAGTGCTTAGCTTTGGGTTCAATCTTGCGGTGTCCTTTCCCAGTGACAGTAGGGGCAGCAAGGCACGCATTGTATTGTTGCCATCGAGGATAACAAGATGGGGTTTATATCATATTGCATGAGTTTATCCCTCTACATCATGTCATCTTGCTTAAAGCGTTACTCTGTTCTCTTGAACTTAATACTCTAGATGCATGCTGGATAGCAGTCGATGTCTGGAGTAATAGTAGTAGATGCAGGCAGGAGTCGGTCTACTTTTTTTGGACGTGATGCCTATATACATGATCATACCTAGATATTCTGATAACTACGCTTAATTCTGTCAATTGCTCAATAGTAATTTGTTCACCCACCGTAATACTTATGCTCTCGAGACAAGCCTCTAATGAAACCTATGGCCCCCAAGTCTATTTTCCATCATATTAGTCTTCCAATACTTAGTTATTTCCTTTGCCATTTAGTTTACTTGCATCTTTATTTCTCTTTATCATAAAAATACCAAAAATATAATCTTATCATATCTATCAGATCTCACTCTCGTAGGTGACCATGAAGGGATTGACAACCCCTTTATCGCGTTGGTTGCGAGGAGTTTATTAGTTTGTGTAGGTGCGAGGGACTCGTGCGTGGCCTCCTACTGGATTGATACCTTGGTTCTCAAAAACCGAGGGAAATACTTACGCTGCTCTACTGCATCACCCTTTCCTCCTCAAGGGAAAACCAACGCAGTGCTCAAGATGTAGCAAGAAGGATTTCTGGCGCCGTTGCCGGGGAGTCTACGCAAAAGTCAACATCCCAAGTACCCATCACAAACCCTTATCTCCCGCATTACATTATTTGCCATTTGCCTCTCGTTTTTCTCTCCCCCACTTCACCCTTGCCGTTTTATTCGCCCTCTCTCCCTCCATCCTCCCTCTCTTTCTCTATTCACTTCTTTTTGCCCGTTTCTTGCTTGCTTGTGTGTCGGATTGCTTGCTTGTCGTTATGGCTAGTCCCCTATCTTCCCCTTTGTCTCCCGAGTTTGAGGTTCTTCAATTCAAACAAAGACAAGGAGAAAACTTAAAAGATGCTTGGTTTAGAATGATGGGGTTTTATCGTAATTGCACCCTAGAGGTGAATTTTAGAATTCCGCGTCGCAACTTTTATGTTGGATTGAATTTATATCATAGACAACTCTTAGATTGCGTTGCCAAATGAAATTTTATTGAAATTGATACTAACGGATCTCACAAAGTTTTTGTTAAAGTTTTGTGTGGATGAAGTGTTCGAAGAACGAGGAGTTACCGATGTGAGAAGAATAAAGAGAGGCAAGAGCTCAAGCTTGGGGATGCCCAAGGCACCCCAAGTAAATATTTTAAGGATAATCAAGCATCTAAGCTTGGGGATGCCCCGGTTGGCATCCCATCTTTCTTTTTCAACAATTATCGGTATACCTCGGTTTTTGTTTTGTTCACATGATTTGTGTCCTTTATGTTTTTATTTTTATTTAAGAACCATGCTAGTATGAGATGTCCCTTCAACAATTTATATAATACTTCATTTGCTTCGCTTATATCTTCTAAGTATGATCTTATAGAATTGCTCTTTGAGCTTCACTTAAATCTTTTGTGTATGGCTTTATAGAATGCTTCATGTGTTTCACTTATACATTTTGAGCTTGGATATTGGTTAGTCTATATTAATTATAGAACGCTCCATGAGATTCACTTATATCTTTTGGAGTATGAATAATACTATCATCTAAAGTGGGTTTGGAAGAGTGTCAACTTTAGGAACTAGAGATCCCGCCATTCTGAATGGGGAGAATTTTGCTTATATGGAGAGTAGTAAAATTTCTATGCTCGTAGATCATGAAAAGAATGCTTTTATGTGATGGTAATATTGTTGAACTCATTCATGATTCTACTGAAAATTATTATGATGGAGGAATACATGTTTGTAGGAGTTGCAATAATATCAAGTTTCCTCTCTATATGCTTAAGGTTTTGAAGTTATACTTGTTTTTCCTTCCTATGCTAGTTGATTCTTGTTCCTATAAATTATGTGCTCACAAAATCCCTAGGCATAGGAAGTGGGTTAGATTTAAATATGCTAGTCATATTCTTCATGATTCTCTCTTTATGTTCCAATTCTTATCTTTTATGTGAGCATCATTGAAATCATCATGCCTAGCTAAAAGGTATTAAAGAAAAGCGCTTGTTGGGAGACAACCCAATATTTACCCTTACTGTTTTTGTGTGTTCTAATGATTAAGCTAATGTATTAAGCATGTATTATAGCTTTTGTTTCAATAAAGTGCAAAGTAAGACCTTTGGGAAGACTTGGGTGAAAGTTAATGTGATCTTGCTGTAAAAAACAGAAACTTTGCGCTCACGCGATTTGCTGCCATTTTTTATTGGAGAGTGTGATTATGTTTATTATTTTTGCAGAAGATTAATAGACAAATTCCTCACGTCCACTAATTTATTTCAGAATTTTTGGAGTAGCATAAGTATGGTTGGTGTTCAGATCATTACAGACTGTTCTGTTTCTCACATATTCTGTTTTCATTACATAGTTTGCTTGTTTTCTAGTTTCTATGGCTTATATTCCTCAATATAAATTGTAGAAATGATATGGTACAGTAGGCATTGTTTGATAACAATTATGAACCTTGTCTTTGACAGTACCAAAGTGAATGGTTTCCTCTTTATCATACTAACCTATCTCACGAAGTTCCGTTAAGTTTTGTGTGATTGAAGTTTTCAAGCTTTGGGTGAGATATCGATATGTGGAGAATAAGGAGTGGAAAGACCCTAAATTTGGGGATTCCCAAGGCACCCCAAGGTAATATTCAAGAAAGACTCCCGCGCCTAAGCTTGGGGATGCCCCGGAAGGCATCCCCTCTTTCGTCTTCAAAACTATTGGTATACCTTACTCGGAGCTATATTTTTATTCGTCACATGATATGTGTTTTGCTTGGAGCGTATTTTCAATTTTATTTTCTGTTTGAATAAAATCATTGGATCTGAAATATTGAATGAAAAAGAATCCTCCCGTGGCTAGTTAATTATTTGACTACTCAGTGTCCTTCACTTATATCTTTTGGAGTAGTTTACTCACGTGCTTCAGGTATATCCTATGAGTAAATGGTTGAATAATTGAATATCATAAATCTGAATTTATGTATATTTCATATGCTTATACCATGGGGAGTAATGACTTCACACAGAATAAGTATAGATAGTAAACTTATTGAAAGTTAGCAAACGTAGAATTGGTCACTTGAACAATTCATGAAAGAATATTGAAGGAAGAGAGATTTCACATATAAATATACTATCTTGGACATCTTTTGTAATTGTGAGCACTCATTAAAATATGACATGCTAAAAGGTTGATGTCGGACAAGGAAGACAACGTAATGGGTTATGTTTTCTTATATCTGAAATAAAGTATATTGTCTTGGATCATCCAACATGTTGAGCTTGCCTTTCCCTCTTATGCTAGCCAAATTCTTTGCACCAAGTAGAAATACTACTTGTGCTTCCAAACATCACTTAAAACGAGTTTTGCCATGAGAGTCCACCATACCTACCTATGGATTGAGTAAGATCCTTCAAGTAAGTTGTCATCGGTGCATGTAATAAAAATTGTACTCTAAATATGTATGATCTATTAATGTGGAGAAAATAATCTTTATACGATCTTGTGATGTGGAAGAAATAAAAGCGATGGACTGCATAATAAAGATCCATATCACAAGTGGCAATATAAAGTGACGTTCTTTTGCATTAGATTTTGTGCATCCAACCATAAAAGCGCATGACAACCTCTGCTTCCCTCTGCGAAGGGCCTATCTTTTACTTTTATCTTCTACCCTTATGCAAGAGTCATGGTGATCTTCATCTTTCCTTTTTACATTTTATCCTTTGGCAATCACATTGTGTTGGAAAGATCCTGATATATATATCCAATTGGATGTAAGTTATCATGAACTATTATTGTTGACATTACCCTTGAGGTAAAATGTTGGGAGACGAATCTATAAGCCCCTGTCTTTCTCTGTGTCCGATTAAGACTTTGAACCCATAAATATCACGTGAGAGTTAGCAATTATGAAAGATAAAATGATAGTTGAGTATGTGGAGTTTGCTAAATCAAAGCTCTGACATAGACCCTTCCTGAAAATAAGATGAATTGCAATTGTTTGATGACTAAGAATAGAATTTGTTAGTTTCAAGAAAGTTTATGATCTATACTTTAACATGTGAATAGCTTGTTACTTGATCATGAAAAGTTTTATGATAATGAGCTACTGTTATGATATATAATGATGCTAGAAAAAGTGACTGGACCTATCATTGATCAGATTTGTGCACTTGCTAGCATTCACACTTCATAAATTATTTCTTTTATCATTTACCTACTCGAGGGCGAGTAGGAATTAAGCTTGGGGATGCTGATACATCTCGAACGTATCTATAATTTATGAAGTATTCATGCCATGTTTATAATATTTTTATATGATTTTGGTATAATTTGATTAGAACTAACCCGGAATGACGCTATTTTTAGCAGAACTACCATGGTGTTGTTTTTATGTAGAAATAAAAGTTCTTGGAATACGATGAAAATCAACGGAGATTTTTTCTAGAAAATATGAAAAATACTGGAACAAAAATCTACCGGAGGGGAGTCACGGGGGCCCCACGAGGGTGGGGGGCGCACCCACCCCCCTGGGGCGCGCCCCCTGCCTTGTGTACTCCCAGAGGGCCCCCTTGACGTGAAATCAGCGTCAACTTCTCCTATAAATACAGAAACCTCCGAAAATTAACCTAGATCAGAAGTTCCACTGCCGCAAGCCTCTGTAGCCACGAGAAATCAATCTAGGCCCTCTCTGGCACCCTACCGGATGGGGCCATCATCACCGGAGGGCATGGAGGAGGATCCCAGAGGGGCCATCATCGTCATGAAGGCCAAGGAACAGAGGGAGAACCTCTCCCCGTCCAGGGGGAGGCCATGGAGGAGGAAGCACAAGGGGGAGAACCTCTCCTTCTCTCTCTCGGTGGCGCCGGAGTGCCATCGGGAGGGGAATCATCGTTGCGGTGATCGTCTTCATCAACATCACCATCATCATAACCATCCTCATCTCTTTTACGCGGTCCACTCTCCCGCCCCCGCTATAATCCCTACTTGAACATGGTTCTTTATGCCACATATTATGATCCAATGATGTGTTGCCATCCTATGATGTTTTGAGTAGATATCCTTTGTCTTTGGGTTGATTGGTGATCTAGATTGGTATGAGTTGTATGTTTTACTTTGGTGCTGTCCTATGGTGCCCTCCGTGTCGCGCAAGCGTGAGGGATTCTCGCTGTAGGGTGTTGCAATATGTCCATGGTTTGCTTATTGTCTACGTTGCGTGAGTGACTGAAACACAAACACGGATAAGCGGCACATAGCATATGGGAACAAAGAGGACTTGATACTTTAATGCTATGGTTGGGTTTTACCTTAATGATCTTTAGTAGTTGCAGATGCTTGCTAGAGTTCCAATCATACGTGCATATGATCCCAGAAGAGAAAGTACGTTAGCGTATGCCTCTCCCTCGTATGAAATTGCAATAGTGATTACCGGTCTTGTTAACAATTTCCTAGGACAATTCCGCACACCGATCCACCATTATTCCACACTCGCTATTTATAATATTTAGTAATATATTCTAACTTTATGATAACAGCACCTACTTTAATATTTTAGCTCTCCGTTACAATACAAAGTTATCCACTTCATACCCACAACGAGTTTTATTTCTCGTTGCTAGTTGGAAGCAAACGTTCGGTGTACGTAGAGTCGTATCAGTGGCAGATAGGGCTTGAGAGAATATTGATCTTACCTTTAGGTCCTTGTGGGTTCGACACTCCATATTTATCACTTCCACCTTTGGAAATTGCTACGATGATTCCCTGCACTTGGGGATTATCAATCACCGCCACTCATCATCACCGCGGACGGTAACCTCCATATCATCTTGGTATCGTGGTATCGCTCCATTGTATATTCCCTTGCCATTGCATTGATAACCCCTAGCCCATTTTGCATCACTTGCCTATCAATACTAGCCATTTGAGTAGCTGGCAACGTTACTTGCGCACATTAGTGGTATACACTTTCCATTACATACATACCATACCATATCGGTATCATTTTGGTATCATATCATGATAGAGGCAAAGGTGTCCCGTCTTTCGATGAGATGATGGATATCGCTTTGGTGGAAGTCGACTTTGATGATCCGACTACGAACGTGCGAGGATGTCGCGCCTTAGCAATCGCTAAACCAACTCCGAGAGGTTATTGACCACGCCGGAGCACGATCAACCTGACCACGAGGGTCTGTTTCCTGCGAGCAAACGAAGAACAAGCAAGAAACTAAGATTGCAATCTAGATATTGCGAATATAAGATGAAAGCTTTATTGATCAAGGTGGGGTTCTGTGACGCCTTTGTCTGGTCGTTGAACACAAACGAAGTACGCGAAGTTGCAGCTATGGCGAACTTTTAATCTAAACAAAACCCAAAGTCTAAACGATGCCCTAAGGGCTGTATATATGGAGGAAGAGGGGGGAATTTCGTGACCCTTGGTGGAGGGGTCCTAAATCAACCCTATCTCTTGTTTCCCCACACATACGGACTCTAAAAATAGCCTATACTTATGTATTTCGAAATTACATGGGCCTGGCCCAATAATAAGGTGACGTAGCACCTAAAATAGCCTCGGGACGAAATTTATGAAGTGGCATCTTGTATATTTCGTCCATGGCTTCATGCACCCATTATGGTGGCTTCAAAGTCCTGAAATCATCACTTGTAACTCCGTTCTTGTTCCCCTTGCGCATGGCATCATCTCCATGCTTGTTCTTGCTCCAATGTTCACTTGTAACTCCGTTCTTGTTCCCCTTGCGCATGCCATCATCTCCATGCTTGTTCTTGCTCCAATGTTCATCCTTCTCCAAGCTAGGCCCTTCATTTGTAAGCAAAACAAATGTATCCAATTTAGGCAGCATCATATTCTCATGAACATTAGAATCATTACCAAGAAACGAAAGTACCTGGTAATTTAGTTGGCGTGCACGAGCTCTAGTAATTGGTCCAGTATGTATAGCAGCAAGGGCTGTGGGTGTAACAATTGTATTGATGTCCTCATCATCCTCCCCTTCTTGAAATGAAGTCGTCCTCGACGGAAGTTCATCTTCCTCACCGAAATAAGGCTTCAAATCTGCAATGTTAAAAGTGGGACTAACCCCAAAATCTGCAGGCAGCTCAAGTTTATATGCATTATCATTTATTTTCTCTAACACCTTAAAGGGACCATCAGCACGTGGCATTAGCTTTGATTTGCGCAAATCAGGAAATCTATCCTTACGCAAATGTAACCAAACAAGATCTCCAGGTGCAAACACAACATGTTTTCTACCCTTATCTCCAGCAAGTTTATATTTAGCATTCATACGCTCAATGTTTTCCTTAGTTAACTCATGCATTTTTAAAATCAATTCAGCACGTTGTTTAGCATCAAAATTAACCTTCTCCGAAGATGGAAGAAGCAACAAATCAATAGGTGCACGAGGTAGGAAACCATACACAACTTCAAAAGGGCACATCTTAGTAGTAGAATGCAATGAACGATTATAAGCAAATTCAATATGAGGCAAGCATTCCTCCCACATTTTCTTATTATTCTTCAAAATAGCCCTAAGCATAGTAGACAACGTTCTATTGACTACTTCAGTTTGTCCATCAGTTTGGGGGTCACAAGTAGTACTAAAAAGCAGTTTAGTCCCCAACTTAGCCCATAAACATCTCCAAAATTGGCTAAGAAATTTAGTATCACGATCTGAAACAATAGTATTTGGCACACCATGCAAGCGAATAATTTCACGAAAGAACAAATCAGCAACATTAACAGCATCATCGCTTTTATGACATGGTATAAAGTGTGCCATTTTCGAGAATCTATCCACGACAACAAATATGCTATCCCTCCCCTTCTTTGTTCGAGGTAAACCTAAAACAAAGTCCATAGATATATCCTCCCAAGGAACACTAGGTACAGGCAAAGGCATATATAAACCATGAGGATTGAGTCGTGACTTAGCTTTTTGACATGTAGTGCATCGAGCAATAAAACGCTCAACGTCCCGTCTCATCTTTGGCCAAAAGAAATGTGTAGCAAGTACGTCCTCCGTCTTCTTCACGCCAAAGTGTCCCATTAATCCTCCTCCATGCGCCTCCTGCAACAACAAAAGACGAACGGAGCTAGCTGGAATGCATAGCTTGTTAGCACGAAACACAAATCCATCGTTAACGACAAACTTGTTCCACATTCTTCCTTCTTTACAATTCTGCATTACATCTTTAAAATCAGCATCATGCACATATTGATCTTTGATGGTCTCCAAACCAAATATTTTGAAGTCAAGTTGTGAAAGCATAGTATAGCGACGAGACAATGCATCAGCAATAACATTTTCTTTTCCCTTCTTGTGTTTAATGACATAAGAGAAAGTCTCAATGAATTCAACCCATTTAGCATGTCTACGATTCAGTTTAGCTTGACTTTTAATATGTTTCAAAGATTCATGATCAGAATGTATAACAAATTCTTTGGGCCATAAATAATGTTGCCATGTTTCTAAAGTCCGAACAAGAGCATATAATTCTTTATCATAAGTAGAATAATTCAGACTAGGCCCACTCAATTTTCAGAAAAGTATGCAACAGGTTTGCCATCTTGTAATAACACACCTCCTAATCCGATTCCACTAGCATCACATTCAAGCTCAAAAGTCTTATTAAAATCAGGAAGTTGGAGTAAAGGAGCATGTGTCAACTTATCTTTGATAGAGGCAAAGGTGTCCCGTCTTTCGATGAGATGGTGGATTTCGCTTTGGTGGAAGTCGACTTTGACGATCCGACTACGAACGTGTGAGGACGTCGCGCCTTAGCAATCGCTAAACCAACTCCGAGAGGTTATTGACCACGCCGGAGCACGATCAACCTGACCACGAGGGTCTGTTTCCTGCGAGCAAACGAAGAACAAGCAAGAAACTAAGATTGCAATCTGGATATTGCGAATATAAGATGAAAGCTTTATTGATCAAGGTGGGGTTCTGTGACGCCTTTGTCTGGTCGTTGAACACAAACGAAGTACGCGAAGTTGCAGCTATGGCGAACTTTTAATCTAAACAAAACCCAAAGTCTAAACGATGCCCTAAGGGCTGTATATATGGAGGAAGAGGGGGGAATTTCGTGGCCCTTGGTGGAGGGGTCCGAAATCAACCCTATCTCTTGTTTCCCCACACATACGGACTCTAAAAATAGCCTATACTTATGTATATCGAAATTACATGGGCCTGGCCCAATAATAAGGTGACGCAGCACCTAAAATAGCCTCGGGACGAAATTTATGAAGTGGCATCTTGTATATTTCGTCCAAGGCTTCATGCACCCATTATGGTGGCTTCAAAGTCCTGAAATCATCACTTGTAACTCCGTTCTTGTTCCCCTTGCGCATGCCATCATCTCCATGCTTGTTCTTGCTCCAATGTTCATCCTTCTCCAAGCTAGGCCCTTCATTTGTAAGCAAAACAAATGTATCCAATTTAGGCAGCATCATATTCTCATGAACATTAGAATCATTACCAAGAAACGAAAGTACCTGGTAATTTAGTTGGCGTGCACGAGCTCTAGTAATTGGTCCAGTATGTATAGCAGCAGGGGCTGTGGGTGTAACAATTGTATTGATATCCTCATCAAAACCATACACAACTTCAAAAGGGCACATCTTAGTAGTAGAATGCAATGAACGATTATAAGCAAATTCAATATGAGGCAAGCATTCCTCCCACATTTTCTTATTATTCTTCAAAACAGCCCTAAGCATAGTAGACAATGTTCTATTGACTACTTCAGTTTGTCCATCAGTTTGGGGGTGACAAGTAGTACTAAAAAGCAGTTTAGTCCCCAACTTAGCCCATAAACATCTCCAAAAGTGGCTAAGAAATTTAGTATCACGATCTGAAACAATAGTATTTGGCACACCATGCAAGCGAATAATTTCACGAAAGAACAAATCAGCAACATTAACAGCATCATCGCTTTTATGACATGGTATAAAGTGTGCCATTTTCGAGAATCTATCCACGACAACAAATATGCTATCCCTCCCCTTCTTTGTTCGAGGTAAACCTAAAACAAAGTCCATAGATATATCCTCCCAAGGAACACTAGGTACAGGCAAAGGCATATATAAACCATGAGGATTGAGTCGTGACTTAGCTTTTTGACATGTAGTACATCGAGCAATAAAACGCTCAACATCCCGTCTCATCTTTGGCCAAAAGAAATGTGTAGCAAGTACGTCCTCCGTCTTCTTCACGCCAAAGTGTCCCATTAATCCTCCTCCATGCGCCTCCTGCAACAACAAAAGACGAACGGAGCTAGCTGGAATGCATAGCTTGTTAGCACGAAACACAAATCCATCGTTAACGACGAACTTGTTCCACATTCTTCCGTCTTTACAATTCTGCATTACATCTTTAAAATCAGCATCATGCACATATTGATCTTTGATGGTCTCCAAACCAAATATTTTGAAGTCAAGTTGTGAAAGCATAGTATAGCGGCGAGACAATGCATCAGCAATAACATTTTCTTTTCCCTTCTTGTGTTTAATGACATAAGGAAAAGTCTCAATGAATTCAACCCATTTAGCATGTCTACGATTCAGTTTAGCTTGGCTTTTAATATGTTTCAAAGATTCATGATCAGAATGTATAACAAATCCTTTGGGCCATAAATAATGTTGCCATGTTTCTAAAGTCCGAACAAGAGCATATAATTCTTTATCATAAGTAGAATAATTCAGACTAGGCCCACTCAATTTTTCAGAAAAGTATGCAACAGGTTTGCCATCTTGTAATAACACACCTCCTAATCCAATTCCACTAGCATCACATTCAAGCTCAAAAGTCTTATTAAAATCAGGAAGTTGGAGTAAAGGAGCATGTGTCAACTTATCTTTCAATACCGTGAAGGCTTCTTCCTGTGCGGTACCCCAAAGAAAAGGCACATCTTTCTTTGTAAGCTCATTGAGAGGTGCAGCAATGGTGCTGAAATCTCTCACAAAACGCCTATAGAATCCAGCGAGGCCAAGAAAACTCCTCACTTGTGTGACCGTTTTGGGCTGCGGCCAACTCTCAATAGCTTCAATCTTGGCTTTATGATAGAGGCGGGGTGTCCCGATCTTTCGATGAGATGATAACTATCGATTTGGTGGAGACGACTTTGACGATCCGACTACAAACGTGCACGACGTTGCGCCTTAGCAATCGCTAAACCAACTCCGAGAGGTTATTGACCACGCCGGAGCACAATCAACCTGACCACGAAGGTCTATTCCTGCAAGCAATCGAAGAACAAGCAAGAATATGATAAAAGCAATCTGAATATTGCGAGTATATATGAAGTATTGATAAAGGTGGGGATCCGTAAGCGGTCTTGGTCTGGTCGTTGGACACAAACAAAGTACACGAAGTTGCAATGGCTAACTTTTAACTAAACAAATCCCAAGGAAAAGCTACTAGATGGATCTACTTATATAGGAGCAAGGGGTGGCGGCCAAGGAGGTGGGAGGACGTCCCAAGGCAGCCTAAAACTAAATATAGGTCGTACAAGGCCAATGGGCCCAAGTGGTGTTGATGTAACACCTTTGGACTTGTAGTTTGACTCGGATTCTGCTGCAGCATCAGATTGTTTCGTCCACAACTCAACGCTCCGGACGAATTTGAAGGTGATTCCAATTGGGTTGGAAAGTGCACGAAATCTAGTTTCCAACAAAAAAAGAATCACCCAATTCGGAGTCCGTATGAAAAACTTGTGTGCGTTTTGAGTCAGGTATGTCTGTGCAGTCCGAATCTGAATCCAGAACGTGAGAGACTTGGACTCTATCTTCTCTTGGGCCAAAAGTGACGTGAGAGAACTTTTTGGACAGCAAATAAACATCTCTTTCTTCCTTATCTTCATATGTGGATTGTACAAATGTCCCATACACCTGCAATTAGACAAAACACAAAAGTGTGTGAAGTATTTTTGTTCTGGATAACATAAATAGATTATTGAATAGTTTGCACTAGAAATCACCTGACAAATATGCATATATGCAATATTTTTGGTCATATCCAAGGTAGTCATGTCCTCATCATTGAATGTGATGCTAGTGGAATTGGATTAGGAGGTGTGTTATTACAAGATGGCAAACCTGTTGCATACTTTTCTGAAAAATTGAGTGGGCCTAGTCTGAATTATTCTACTTATGATAAAGAATTATATGCTCTTGTTCGGACTTTAGAAACATGGCAACATTATTTATGGCCCAAAGAATTTGTTATACATTCTGATCATGAATCTTTGAAACATATTAAAAGTCAAGCTAAACTGAATCGTAGACATGCTAAATGGGTTGAATTCATTGAGACTTTCCCTTATGTCATTAAACACAAGAAGGGAAAAGAAAATGTTATTGCTGATGCATTGTCTCGTCGCTATACTATGCTTTGACAACTTGACTTCAAAATATTTGGTTTGGAGACCATCAAAGATCAATATGTGCATGATGCTGATTTTAAAGATGTAATGCAGAATTGTAAAGAAGGAAGAATGTGGAGCAAGTTTGTCGTTAACGATGGATTTGTGTTTCGTGCTAACAAGCTATGCATTCCAGCTAGCTCCGTTCGTCTTTTGTTGTTGCAGGAGGCGCATGGAGGAGGATTAATGGGACACTTTGGCGTGAAGAAGACGGAGGACGTACTTGCTACACATTTCTTTTGGCCAAAGATGAGACGGGACGTTGAGCGTTTTATTGCTCGATGCACTACATGTCAAAAAGCTAAGTCACGACTCAATCCTCATGGTTTATATATGCCTTTGCCTGTACCTAGTGTTCCTTGGGAGGATATATCTATGGACTTTGTTTTAGGTTTACCTCGAACAAAGAAGGGGAGGGATAGCATATTTGTTGTCGTGGATAGATTCTCGAAAATGGCACACTTTATACCATGTCATAAAAGCGATGATGCTGTTAATGTTGCTGATTTGTTCTTTCGTGAAATTATTCGCCTGCATGGTGTGCCAAATACTATTGTTTCAGATCGTGATACTAAATTTCTTAGCCACTTTTGGAGATGTTTATGGGCTAAGTTGGGGACTAAACTGCTTTTTAGTACTACTTGTCACCCCAAACTGATGGACAAACTGACGTAGTCAATAGAACGTTGTCTACTATGCTTAGGGCTGTTTTGAAGAATAATAAGAAAATGTGGGAGGAATGCTTGCCTCATATTGAATTTGCTTATAATCGTTCATTGCATTCTACTACTAAGATGTGCCCTTTTGAAGTTGTGTATGGTTTCCTACCTCGTGCACCTATATATTTGTTGCCTCTTCCATCTTCGGAGAAGGTTAATTTTGATGCTAAACAACGTGCTGAATTGATTTTAAAAATGCATGAGTTAACTAAGGAAAACATTGAGCGTATGAATGCTAAATATAAACTTGCTGGAGATAAGGGTAGAAAACATGTTGTGTTTGCACCTGGAGATCTTGTTTGGTTACATTTGCGTAAGGATAGATTTCCTGATTTGCGCAAATCAAAGCTAATGCCACGTGCTGATGGTCCCTTTAAGGTGTTAGAGAAAATAAATGATAATGCATATAAACTTGAGCTGCCTGCAGATTTTGGGGTTAGTCTGATGAGGACATTGCAGATTTGAAGCCTTATTTGGGTGAGGAAGATGAACTTCCGTCGAGGACGACTTCATTTCAAGAAGGGGAGGATGATGAGGACATCAATACAATTGTTACACCCACAGCCCCTGCTGCTATACATACTGGACCAATTACTTGAGCTCGTGCACGCCAACTAAATTACCAGGTACTTTCGTTTCTTGGTAATGATTCTAATGTTCATGAGAATATGATGCTGCCTAAATTGGATACATTTGTTTTGCTTACAAATGAAGGGCCTAGCTTGGAGAAGGATGAACATTGGAGCAAGAACAAGCATGGAGATGATGGCATGCGCAAGGGGAACAAGAACGGAGTTACAAGTGATGATTTCAGGACTTCGAAGCCACCATAATGGGTGCATGAAGCCTTGGACAAAATATACAAGATGCCACTTCATAAATTTCGTCCCGAGGCTATTTTAGGTGCTGCATCACCTTATTATTGGGCCAGGCCCATGTAATTTCGAAATACATAAGTATAGGCTATTTTTAGAGTCCGTATGTGTGGGGAAACAAGAGATAGGGTTGATTTCGGACCCCTCCACCAAGGGCCACGAAATTCCCCCCTCTTCCTCCATATATACAGCCCTTAGGGCATCGTTTAGACTTTGGGTTTTGTTTAGATTAAAAGTTCGCCATAGCTGCAACTTCGCGTACTTCATTTGTGTTCAACGACCAGACAAAGGCGTCACAGAACCCCACCTTGATCAATAAAGCTTTCATCTTATATTCGCAATATCCAGATTGCAATCTTAGTTTCTTGCTTGTTCTTCGTTTGCTCGCAGGAAACAGACCCTCGTGGTCAGGTTGATCGTGCTCCGGCGTGGTCAATAACCTCTCGGAGTTGGTTTAGCGATTGCTAAGGCGCGACGTCCTCGCACGTTCGTAGTCGGATCGTCAAAGTCGACTTCCACCAAAGCGAAATCCACCATCTCATCGAAAGACGGGACACCTTTGCCTCTATCAATAGTGATTGTTTCTACCATGGTGTACAGAGTTTTTATCAAATTGCCATGGTCTACCAAGTAATAAGGAACATGCTTGCATAGGTACCACATCACAATCAACATAATCAGCATATGTAGAGATACTAAAATGCACACGAACAGTACGTGTTACCTTAACCTTGCCGCTGTTGTTGAACCATTGGATGTAGTAAGGATGTGGATGTGGTCTTGTGGTGAGAGAAAGCTTCTCCACCATCTCCATGCTAGCCAAGTTGTTGCAGCTCCCTCCGTCTATTATGACGCGCACAGAACGTTCCTTCACAACTCCCTTGGTATGGAACAAATTGTGCCTCTGATTTTGCTCAGCTTGTGTGACCTGCACACTCAAAACACGTTGAGCAACTAAACATTCATACCTGTCAGCGTCTTTAGGAGCCATGTATTGCGTCTCATGATCAGAATCATCTCCACCATGTTCTTCACGTGTAATAAGAGCCAATGTCTCCTCATCATAGTCACTAGCGGACTCATATCCACCATCCGTGGTAGCAATCATCACACGCGGAGATTTGCATTCCCTCGCATAATGACCTCCTCCATTACAACGACGACAAATAATATCACTTGTGTGCCGTGTTGATGCCATGGAAGAAGAAGAACGCTGTGCAGGCCCCGCAGGTGCGCTCTTGGCAGATAATGGTGGTTGTGCCTGTTTTCTTGTATCACGGCTGGAGGTGGCACCGGATGGAGGTGCTGGTGCAGTTGAAGTAGAAGATGCACGTGGTGTCCATGATGAAGGTCGGCCTGCAGAAAAATTAGTTCGCGCCAATGCTTGTCGATCCTGCACTTCACGTTTAGCTTTACAAGCAAGATGGAATAAACGAGTGATATTAGTATACTCCTTATAGTCTAAAATGGTCTGAATCTCTCTATTTAATCCACCCAGAAAACATGCAAGCATAGCTTCATTCTCCTCAACAATACCACATCTAATCATGCCAGTTTGTAATTCCTGATAATATTCTTCTACAGAATTTTTCCCTTGTCTTAAACGCTGCAATTTTTGAAGCAATTCACGTTGATAATATGGTGGAACCCAACGCGTACGCATAGCAGTTTTCAAAGCAGCCCAAGTAGTTGGAATAGGATATAATCTACAATGTTCAGACGACCATACACATGCAAAACTAGTGAAAGCACAAACAGCAGCAACAACTCGTCTCTCCTCAGGATATTGTAAACATGTAAATCGTTGTTCAGTTTCTAACTCCCAAGTAAGATATATATCAGGAACATATCTACCCTCAAATGGTGGAATATTCAATTTCAGTTTAGGAATATGGACATCATCGCGTACCTGAGGTGGTGGTGTAGGCCTACCATGACGAATATATACCTGAGGTCGACCTGCTGGTGGTGGTGCTGGTGGCTGCTCGTAGATCTGATTTTGATCAACCTCATCCTCATAATCACCCGCATACTCATCATCCTCCTGGGTACCAGCAGGAGCAGTAGCAGGAGCCAAAGAAGCACCAACAGCAGTAGCAGCGGCACCAGAAGTTTGTCCTGTCTCAATAGGAACACGCTGTGCTCGTCCATACTGATTCGGAAGGGGGCGTAGTTGTTGTTGTTGCAGAGGTGCGACAGGTGCAGCCGGTGGTGGAAGACGCGCAAGCAGTTCATTAAATCTGTTATCGAGCTTTGTTTCGAACGTCTTCTCAAGGCCAGTGATCTTCTCCATGGCCTCTTCAAAATTGTTCAGCACATCTTGTACCTGTTCAGTCATCATTTGCTGAAACTTATCATGAAGCTCCTTGTTCGATAAGTTCTCCCAGTCAATCTCGTCGGCTTGTGATCCTGGCATGGTTAGCAGCAATAGAAACACACAAGAATATGATCCTACAGACTACTAAGAAGTGGTGGTGGTGTATCACAAATCCGTCAAGCAAATCTCAAATTCTTACCAGTTCTTACCCAGCATCAGGCGGTGATCGGCAACCGTTGTAGTCAAAAACTCTCAAAGCTTGGATAGAGCGATTACCAGGGAGAGTCGAACACACGACGTAGATGTATGTGGAGCTGGGAAGGCTTATAGTATGGTAGCAAAAAGGGTCAGCAATAATCAATTCAGAGATGCAAAGTTGAATAAACGCTCAACGACGGTACTGTGCTGGTCCTAGGCTAGACTGTGCTAGAGACGCGAGCCTAGAACACCAACAAAATCACGGCGCGGCACGTAAACAAGGGAAAAGCACACTCTGAAATTTTTCTTTTCGCTCTCTCTCTTTTTTTTTGCGCTCTTTTTTTTTGCGCTGCTTTTTTTTTTGCGAAAAAGCACTATAATGGCGAGTGTCTCAAAACTCTTCCTAGGTCAAACTGACAGGATGGGCACGAAATTTTTTTGTTCGAATTTTTTTTTTCGACTGCCCGGACCCAAAAACTGGAAACGGGTCAAAAAAAACTTCCTATAATGGCACCTGTCTCAAAACACTCAGAAACACCTAAAAATAGGATAGCCAGAAATTTTTTCGAAAAATGCGTTTTCGAAAAATTTTGGGCCTAAACGGAGCGTGGCTACCCGACTTTTTTTTTTCCGAAACCTACTCCGGCAAGGAAACACGAATCGGAATCTAGATGGATCCCGAAAACAAACCTAATAAGCAAGGAACTCGGATTGGTGGTGGATATATGGTGGTGGTATATGGCAGCGGTGGTGGTAGCGGTGGTAGTATATGGATATGGATCGATGGTGGTATATGGGCACTGATTGGTGGTGGTATATGGATACGAATTCGGAGCGGTGGTGGTAGATGGCAGGGGCGATGATGATGGTGCGGCGGCGGCGTGACAACTTATGACCAGAACTCGAAACTCTAAAAGACTAGACTCTAAGACCAGCAACTAGACCGACGATGCAACCGCAAATTCAACAAAGCAAAACCCTAAAAAGATTATGCAAAGGCTCAGATTGGTTCGGATATGATGAACTAACCCTAATTTTTTTTGTGTGGCTTTTTCGTGGACTGTAGGTATGAAGAACAGACTCGATCTAAACTACGAAAAACTGTTAAATCTCACCGAGCAACCTGGAAATCTGATACCACTTGATAGAGGCAAAGGTGTCCCGTCTTTCGATGAGATGATGGATATCGCTTTGGTGGAAGTCGACTTTGACGATCCGACTACGAACGTGCGAGGACGTCGCGCCTTAGCAATCGCTAAACCAACTCCGAGAGGTTATTGACCACGCCGGAGCACGATCAACCTGACCACGAGGGTCTGTTTCCTGCGAGCAAACGAAGAACAATCAAGAAACTGAGATTGCAATCTAGATATTGCGAATATAAGATGAAAGCTTTATTGATCAAGGTGGGGTTCTGTGACGCCTTTGTCTGGTCGTTGAACACAAACGAAGTACGCGAAGTTGCAGCTATGGCGAACTTTTAATCTAAACAAAACCCAAAGTCTAAACGATGCCCTCAGGGCTGTATATATGGAGGAAGAGGGGGGAATTTCGTGGCCCTTGGTGGAGGGGTCCGAAATCAACCCTATCTCTTGTTTCCCCACACATACGGACTCTAAAAATAGCCTATACTTATGTATTTCGAAATTACATGGGCCTGGCCCAATAATAAGGTGACGCAGCACCTAAAATAGCCTCGGGACGAAATTTATGAAGTGGCATCTTGTATATTTCGTCCAAGGCTTCATGCACCCATTATGGTGGCTTCAAAGTCCTGAAATCATCACTTGTAACTCCGTTCTTGTTCCCCTTGCGCATGCCAGCAGCTCCATGCTTGTTCTTGCTCCAATGTTCATCCTTCTCCAAGCTAGGCCCTTCATTTGTAAGCAAAACAAATGTATCCAATTTAGGCAGCATCATATTCTCATGAACATTAGAATCATTACCAAGAAACGAAAGTACCTGGTAATTTAGTTGGCGTGCACGAGCTCTAGTAATTGGTCCAGTATGTATAGCAGCAGGGGCTGTGGGTGTAACAATTGTATTGATGTCCTCATCAATATGGATATGGATCGGTGGTGGTATATGGACACGGATTGGTGGTGGTATATGGATACGGATTCGGTGCGGTGGTGGTAGATGGCACGGGCGATGATGATGGTGCGGCGGCGGCGTGACAACTTATGACCAGAACTCGAAACTCTAAAAGACTAGACTCTAAGACCAGCAACTAGACCGACGATGCAACCGCAAATTCAACAAAGCAAAACCCTAAAAAGATTATGCAAAGGCTCAGATTGGTTCGGATATGATGAACTAACCCTAATTTTTTTTGTGGCTTTTTCGTGGACTGTAGGTATGAAGAACAGACTCGATCTAAACTACGAAAAACTGTAAAATCTCACCGAGCAACCTGGAAATCTGATACCACTTGATAGAGGCAAAGGTGTCCCGTCTTTCAATGAGATGATGGATATCGCTTTGGTGGAAGTCGACT
This sequence comes from Triticum dicoccoides, assembly GCF_002162155.2. Classification (NCBI taxonomy): domain Eukaryota; kingdom Viridiplantae; phylum Streptophyta; class Magnoliopsida; order Poales; family Poaceae; genus Triticum; species Triticum dicoccoides. Next base: position 333,068,475 of record NC_041384.1, on the reverse strand, counting down.
TTGACGATCCGACTACGAACGTGCGAGGACGTCGCGCGTTAGCAATCGCTAAACCAACTCCGAGAGGTTATTGACCACGCCGGAGCACGATCAACCTGACCACGAGGGTCTGTTTCCTGCGAGCAAACGAAGAACAAGGAAGAAACTAAGATTGCAATCTTGATATTGCGAATATAAGATGAAAGCTTTATTGATCAAGGTGGGGTTCTGTGACGCCTTTGTCTGGTCGTTGAACACAAACGAAGTACGCGAAGTTGCAGCTATGGCGAACTTTTAATCTAAATAAAACCCAAAGTCTAAACGATGCCCTAAGGGCTGTATATATGGAGGAAGAGGGGGGAATTTCGTGGCCCTTGGTGGAGGGGTCCGAAATCAACCCTATCTCTTGTTTCCCCACACATACGGACTCTAAAAATAGCCTATACTTATGTATTTCGAAATTACATGGGCCTGGCCCAATAATAAGGTGACGTAGCACCTAAAATAGCCTCGGGACGAAATTTATGAAGTGACATCTTGTATATTTCGTCCATGGCTTCATGCACCCATTATGGTGGCTTCAAAGTCCTGAAATCATCACTTGTAACTCCGTTCTTGTTCCCCTTGCGCATGGCATCATCTCCATGCTTGTTCTTGCTCCAATGTTCATCCTTCTCCAAGCTAGGCCCTTCATTTGTAAGCAAAACAAATGTATCCAATTTAGGCAGCATCATATTCTCATGAACATTAGAATCATTACCAAGAAACGAAAGTACCTGATAATTTAATTGGCGTGCGCGAGCTCTAGTAATTGGTCCCGTATATGTAGCAGTAGGGGCTGTGGGTGTAACAATGGTATTGATGTCCTCATCATATCATCTCGTGTGCCTCAAGTTTGTTCTCGCATATATACAATTGATATCTTGTTTTGTGCATTGTACAAAAGTGGCCATACACAAAAAAAGAATAAAGCTTTTAAGCAAAAGAGAAAGAGCAAAGAAGCTTGTAAGCAAGTGCCATAGCATCATACCATTGCATATAAGATTGCCATATCCGATCATCTTGGATCATACCACCGGAACATCATACACATAGCATAATTGGGATAGAAAGCTCATACATTTTTGCATCTTATAGGTTGTGCACAAGTGTCGTATCCGCCTAGTGAGCAATCATGCTAGCGTCTCTCTTGAGTTGTGCAACATGAGCGTTTCCGTGGATTCCACATTTTGTGCTTATTCCTTGGTTGCACGACCCCATTTATCTATCCGTGTGTGTGTTTCTGTGTGCCACATATTACTATTGGTCTACTTGTTTCACTTGTGAATTTGTGAATCTTTTTCAACATTATTGACTCTTGCTAACATTTTACATCAAATGTTTTTGTGCCACTATCCTCACCGAGCTCCACCATAAGCCTTATTTTTGTAGGTGTGAGAAACCGACAAGATCGATACCAATTGTGATATTTCCTTATTACATCATTGAGTGATCATTGATCCGTCTTCAACATCGGTCAATGTACATTTGGTATAGTTCTTCTCTTTCTCCCACTCATATTTGCTTGAGTCTTGTGATGGATAGGCATGACATTTCATCTCCGATCTTCCACAACAACGACGGCGTGAACAACTACATCACCAAAGCGTCAATCTTTGATCTACAACGACAAATGCAAGACGCACAATCATGATTTAGAGAGCGCATCGAGAACCTATTCATCGACATTCGTCACTCCAAAGCAAGGAAAAGGGACTACATCGACAACAAGCTTTCCGCACAAAAGGAGGAGAAAGATGCAAGGATGGAGGAGATTCGGACTTTGTTGATCAACCGTTCTTCCCCTTCATCATCCTCAAGGCAACGGCGAGCAAGTCAATCATCTTCGGAGCGCCCAAATGATGCAAGCGCAAGTCATCCACGTCCACATCTCCATGGAGACCACCATCACGTTTGTGATCCACATCGTCATGAAGGGCAAGTCACCTCCAAGAATCATGTGCACGACAACGATGAACGCCATCGATCTCTGGCACGACAATGACACCATCATCATGAAGATGCTCGCCAAGCGCAAACTTACAAGTACCAACAAGCCCTACTTCATGCCAAGTCCAAACTTCATGAGCACAAAAGAAGATCGTGAGACGAGCACCACCAAGACGGAGCTACAGCTATGCCAACCACTTTGGCATCTTCGCCAAGTGCTATCAAGGCATCTTCGCTTTGGACGTACGACATCTTTGCCTACTTCCCATGAGTTCGCCTACATCAACATCTTCAACTATAAGGCGACCACCTACGAGCGAGGGCGACACTTCCATCTTCGGAAGCCCCTCAAGAAAGATGGCCGAGCATGGGAAATTCCCTTCGGTCATGGAGATGAGCTACGAGGTGCCACATCATATGGACCTCCTACAACAAGACGGTGACAAGAAGGTCGATCTAGGGCCATCCCCTTCGACCACGGTGAAAAGCATGAACCTCTTCAACTACATGAAGACGACGCCCCCAAAGGACTCATTCTCCGAGTCAAGCTATGAGACCGCACATGAGACCTTATCTGTGGTCTTAGAGGAGAGTGATGATGTGCCATCTTCGGCCTTCATCCACGGCTACGACCAGGACATAATTGAGCGTGGAGACATTTGCACCTACATCTCTCCGACACCCACATATGATGAGATGCCCCAATTGCCATGTGAGGAGAGCCACCACCACATGAGTGACTCCACCATACGTGACATTGAGAGCATTTCCTATGAGAGGATGAGTGTGCCCACCACTAGCCCCACACTTGAGAGCATGCCACACATCCTATGTGAGGTTGAGAGCCATTTCAGTGACTCCACCAACCATATAAGTGAGAGCATCCAAGAGGGAGTGAGTGAGCCACAACACTTAGTGAGTGATGTAGTTGAGACGGCATGTGAGGCCACTTTGATTTCTAATGACTTAACCTCTACTCCTAGTGTGTTTTCTTCTTTGGTGCTAGGTCTCCTACATGATGACACGCCTATCCTCGACGAGTCCATACCTCCAATGGAGACAACTATGGCCATGGTGGAAGGAGATGGACCCCCACATGGTTCCATCAAGATGAAGATGACCACAACTTGGTATTCGACACCTCACCTAAAACACATGAGCGATGCTCCAAAGGTAACATAGGTGATGGTGCTTCTCTTGTCCCACTAGTGGACTATTTTACGAATGATTGCTTGCATGATGTTGACACACCTATTCCCATGCTTCATGCTACTGCGACTTCCTCATGTCATGACTTACCTATTTATGATGAATATGATGACGAGCATGTCGAGTTGCCTAGTTGTGATGTTATGCTCCATAGGATATCATGTGAAAATTCTTTTGGTCACATCATGTTTGACAATCCATTAAACTTGTCATATGCTATGAGTGAGATCTCCCATATTGCATCATTTCAATCTCAACATAGTAACTATGCATGTCCCATTAAAATAAATCCCATTTGCACTTATGGCATAGATGACAAGATGGTGGTCATTGGCTTTTGTTTTTCATGTGATGATATTGCCATGCTTCCTTTACATGATTTGCGCAATTCATCCACTATGCCATGCGATGATCACAATGTTCCAAATATGCATTGTTTTGGATGTTGTCAATATTCTCCGTGTGATGTTTCCACTAATGATCATGAGGAGACCCCCATAGTTTCCTCATACATATTAAGAGATTTTGATGCATTCCATACTTTGCATGATTCTCATAATTGCTTGCACCATATGCATTCCACGCATAAGAATGCTCTAGATATTTCCCATGATGCATTACATAATTTGAGTCTCCATTATGCTATACATAACAACAAACCTATCATGATGGATGCCATGTTTCTATATAACGCATCTCATTTATTTGAGCATTGGATTTTTTGTGCTAACCAACACAAACACGTGCGCATCATGATGGATGATGTGTACATATACCATGCACACACATTTTTTCCTTTGTATTTGTTTTGTGTAGGTACTCACGTATACTCGTCAACCTCTCAATCCCAAGAGTTGACGAAACAAGCTCTTGTGAGCAACGATGACTTGGGATCCCGTGGATTGTCCTTCCCACCATTTTCTTCGCGCAACGACTACACGCATCTATTTTACTTGGCTCTCACACGGCTATGGGCTATATATCACTCGTTACCTTATGCCCATTCTACCATGTTCACTTTGCATGTTATGTTTGTTTCTATGCCTTCGCCATGCAATTGTGACCCTTGCTTGCATTTACCTATGATTCACCATTTTATTACTCATATGTGTATTTGCATGCTTGGCGGAGATCATTGTTGCTATTGCCATGTTTATCATGTGCCTCATGCTATTGATGCTATTTTGCTCATATCTTGCCTTCATGCTTGTGATATGTCACGTGCATTATTCATGCCCACTATTTGCACACATGACATGCTTGCCATGATTCCTTCTAGTACGTTGCATCTTTGCACTACTAGCTTGCTTGACTTGATCACTAAGATTGCTTGCTTTGTCGCATCACCCATGTTCCATTCTTACAAGCTTTCTTGGGTTGATGACATATATTAATGCGAAGCATCCTATGGACATCACCACATCAAGAGTTCGTTCGGCAAGTGACACATGCGACATCTACTTCATACATACAAAGGTGAATCATCTCCTTTACACGTGTCCACTTGTACCTCTCGAGGATGCATGGTATACTACTTGACCCCTCTCTCGTGTGCCTACATAGGTGTGAGCAGAGCTACACATTCATCGAGGAGGAGTCCAAGAAGAAGAGAACATCTACACCATCCAAGAGGGAAGCCTGGAAGTGGAGAAGGAAGCACCAAGAAGAAGGCAGCAGCTCCCAGGCGACCCCATGCGCACGGGCCCCTCCGACCCCGTGCCCATGGGCCTCCCAAGCTGGCGGTCCTGAAGACCCCGTGCGCACAGGCGTGTACCGTGCACACGGGACCCCCGTGTCCACGGGCCTCACGGACCCCGTGTGCACAGGCTCCTGCATCAGGTCTCTGGATACCCCGTGCACACGGGCTCCACTTACCCTGTGCGCACGGGGCCCCTGTGTGATGCTGCGGGTTTTGCCCTTGTTTTACCATTTCGCCCCCACTTATCCCTCTCTTTGCCTAGGACTATATATACTCCTTCCCCTCCTCCATTTGGACTTAGCTAAGAATAGATCTAAACATTAGAGCTTAGCTCATGTATCTCCCCTTGTGGGATTCCTCTTGAGAGAGAGACACTCCATTTGAGTTCAAGGCCTCCATTAGAGAATATTCCTAGTGGATAAAGCCCCCCTTGAGGGAAGAATCTATCTAGATCATCAAGCCCTCATCTCCTTCATAGGATTTGGGATGAACTCTACCATGTATCTTATTTCCCTTTGATTGTTCATGTACCTTGTGGATCTTGTGTGTTTGTTGGTCTAGTGGATGTGTGATTGGACTTGTTCTTGAGTGTTCCTCTTGTTTTCTCCCTTGTGTTCATCTTGTTCTTGGGGATTCCCCCTCCAATTCGTGAAAGATCTCCACTTAGGGTTCCACCCTACAACATATATGCTCTTGCCTCTCACATGATTTATCTTGATCATTGTCTCTTGTCTCCATTAGTGGCATCCTTCATATCCACTTGTATTGAGTGCCAACTTGCTATGATTATTGATCGTGGAGACTTGGACATATTACTTGTGATGCATTCTTGTTTCATCGAGCCTATTCTATTAGGTTGCTCTCGCATCATATGCCTCCATACTATGAAATGCTCCCTTGTCCTTTCTTATGATGAGCATGATGCATACACTTGTCGGGTATCTTACCACATGAATGATAGGTTTTGCACTTCCGCTAACCTCATTTGTTTTTCCGAGTGTTTGTCATGTTCCTTCATTTTGATGGATTCATAAGGTGGTATCATCACGCGAGAACTTGGTTATGTGAAGGCGTACACGATGCGCGACACCAACATTTTCGACATTCACATAAAGGTGAACTCCTTCCCTTTGAGCCATCCTCAAATACGCATATCGGATGGGTCACTCTTTCATTGTTGTTTCCTTCTTGTTGTCTACATGATACATCTCGCGAACGGAGGAGCGGCATTGAAGATGGGCTCTATGGACCTTCACATTGAGGAGTGCTCAGACTTATTGGATGCACCTTCGAACCTCCACTCATGCCATGACATCAAGCATTGGTACACCAACACCTCCTTATTTGTTGATTATGCTCACACATGTCATGCTCAATGGACATATCATACACATGACAAATTTGCATCTTATGCATGGTTTGACTCACATTATGATTGCCTTGTTGCATCTTGTATTCCCATGTCATCCATGATATATGAGCTTGTGCATTTCCTTAGCAAATTTGTTGTGATCTTCCTTGATGGCATATTCTTACATCATGATCATATTGCCCACCATCAATTGCATGATCACATAGTCACATTGCGCACCAATTACCATGTTCATGCTTTTGATAAACCGTCCCATTATGACATCATTTTGCACAATGGTTGCATTGATCACATTCACAATACATTTGTGTGCACAATGAATGCTTTTGCTCCCATGAATGCTTTACATCTCATTCCATATCATCTTGCTAAGCTTCATGCGCTTTGTCATGAACAATCTTTCCTCACGGACTCATTCTTACATGATGGACACTTTGTGTGCGCTAACCATTGTATTTCTCAGTGTCATTTGTGTTTGCTCTTTTTTGCATGTATATTCCTCCGGCGACACCTTGGAGTACTTGGATTGCGCCATGACTTCCACTTCGTCCAACCACAAGTTCGCCCATGACAACCTTTTCCATGGTGATGAGGATCACGATCTGAGGTTGGATCTTTCCCAAGGGGGGGGGGAGAGATGATGCGGAGCATCCCATGTTCATCCCCATGTACACTCCGATTACTCTCCAAGCCCCAAGAGGACATAAGACAAGACCTCAACTATACACCATTGGACACAAGGCGAACTCGCTCCTCTCCGAACCATCACTTTCCACATGTGAGACATGGATACTACCTAAAATATATGTGTTATGCATGACCAGGAACAAAGAGGAAGACCATGGACAAGACGGTGAGGACACCAAGTACAAGGACCAAATAGAGAAGCTAGCAGAAATCTACAGCCACCGGACGACCGGTCTGGACCGGACGTCCGACGCCTGGAAGTCGCACAAGCCAGAAGGCCCAGCCCCAATTCTACAGCAACCGGACAAATGCTAGCCGCCGGACGTCCGACACCCTTCAGCGCCCAGACGACCGACGCCGACCGGTGCCACCTTCACAGAACGATATTAGCGGAAGTCCGAAGACTTCCGGACGTCCGGACCGTCCCGAGCCACCGGACGTCCGACCCCCACCAGACGTCCGGTACCTGCCTGTGCGCAGCTGCGGGCCTTTGGCCTTGTATCCCTCTCCCACTTACCCCTTCGTGGCTTAGACTATATATACTCCTCCACCTCCTCCTAGCTAGGGTTAGCATTGTGATAGCTCATTTGAGAGATAGAGCTTCGCTCATCCATATGGATCTACTCCATGAGAGAGACCACGACCCCTCTTCGGAGAAGATCCTCTTGGATTCAAGACCTCCTCGCGGAGAAGGCCATCAAGACCTCCTCATGGAGAAGAACCGGTTACCCTGTGTATCGTCCTTTGTTGGATTCGGATCTTGTATATCTTTGTGTTCCGAGGATCTAGCATATGTGTGACCATATCTTGTTGGTTTTCGTGTTTCCCTCGTGTTCCCCCCTCGTGTTCTTCGTGGAATCCGCTCCTTTCGTGGAAGATCGACCATATACGGTTCCACCCTACATCAGGCTCTTATTACAAGTGAAGAACAAAGTGGAGATGATTTTGATCATGAGATGTAAGCATGGATGCTGAATATGATGACATGTATGAATGTTTAGTCGCTCAACGTGTTTTGAGTGCGCAGGTTACACAAGCAGAGCAAAATAAGAGGCATAATTTGTTCCATACAAAGGGAGTTGTGAAGGAACGTTCTGTTTGCGTCATCATAGATGGAGGGACCAGCGACAACTTGGCTAGCATGGTGATGGTGGAGAAGCTATCTCTCACCACAAGACCACATCCACATCCTTACTACATCCAATGGTTCAACAACAGCGGCAAGGTTAAGGTAACACGTACTATTCATGTGCATTTTAGTATCTCTACATATGTTTATTATGTTGATTGTGATGTGGTACCTCTGCAAGCATGTTCCTTATTACTTGGTAGACCATGGCAATTTGATAAAAATTCTGTACACCATGGTAGAAACAATTTGTATACTCTTGTTCATAAGGACAAAAATATTACTTTGCTTCCTATGACTCCTGATTCCATTTTGAAAGATGATATTAATAGAGCTAATAAAGCAAAACGGGAGAAACATAAGAGTGCAAATCAGATTATGGCAAAAGAATTTGAGCAACAAATGAAGCCTAATAATAAACCATCTAGTGTTGCTTCTCAAATTAAATTGAAAAGTGCATGTTTACTTGCCACCAAATCTGATATTGATGATCTAGATTTCAACAAATCTATATGCTATGCTTTTGATGTGCAAAGAGGCGCTATTTTCTTTCGAGGATGTACCTTCCTCTTTGCCTCCTACTGTCACTAACATTTTTCAAGAGTTCGCTGATGTCTTCCACAAGACGTGCCACCCAGATTACCACCTATTCGAGGGATTGAGCATCAGATTGACTTAATTCCCGGTGCTTCACTGCCTAACCATGCGCCATACCGTACCAATCCAGAGGAGACGAAGGAGATTATGCGTCAAGTATAGGAGCTGCTTGACAAAGGTTATATATGCGAATCTCTTAGTCCTTGTGCTATTCCTATTATAATAGTGCCAAAAAAGTATGGTACATCGCGTATGTGTGTTGATTGTAGAGGCATTAATAATATTACTATTCGTTATCGTCATCCTATTCCTAGGCTAGATGACATGCTTGATGAATTGAGTGGCTCTATAATATTTTCCAAAGTTGATTTGCTTAGTGGATACCATCAAATTCGTATGAACTTGGGAGATGAATGGAAAAAAAACATTTAAAACTAAGTTTGGATTATATGAGTGGTTAGTCATGCCTTTTGGGTTAATTAATGCACAAGTACTTTCATGAGATTAATGAAAGAAGTTTTACATGCTTTCATTGGACGATTTGTGGTAGTCTATTTTGGTGATATACTGATTTATAGCAGATCCTTGGAGGAACATTTGGAACATTTACGTGTTGTTTTTATTGCTCTACGTGATGCACATTTGTTTGGTAACCTTGGGAAGTGCGCCTTCTCCACCGACCGAGTATCTTTTCTTGGCTATGTTGTTACTCAGAGGGAATTGAAGTTGATAAAGCCAAGATTGAAGCTATTGAGAGTTGGCCGCGGCCCAAAATGGCCACATAAGTGAGGAGTTTTCTTGGCCTCGCTGGATTCTATAGGCGTTTTGTGAGAGATTTCAGCACCATTGCTGCACCTCTCAATGAGCTTACAAAGAAGGATGTACCTTTTGTTTGGGGTACTACATAGGAAGAAGCCTTCACGGTATTGAAAGATAAGTTGACACAAGCTCCTTTACTCCAACTTCCTGATTTTAATAAGACTTTTGAGCTTGAATGCGATGCTAGTGGAATTGGATTAGGAGGTGTGTTATTAGAAGATGGCAAACCCGTTGCATACTTTTGTGGAGAATTGAGTGGGCCTACTCTGAATTATTCTACTTATGATAAAGAATTATGTGCTCTTGTTCGGACTTCAGAAACATGGCAACATTATTTATGGCCCAAAGAATTTTTGTACATTCTGATCAGGAATCATTGAAACATATTAAAAGTCAAGCTAAACTGAATCATAGACATGCTAAATGGGTTGAATTCATTGAGACTTTCCCTTATGTCATTAAACACAAGAAGGGTAAAGAAAATGTTATTGCTGATGCATTGTGTCGTCGTTATACTATGCTTTCACAACTTGACTTCAAAAAATTTGGTTTGGAGACCATCAAAGATCAATATGTGCATGATGCTGATTTTAAAGATGTAATGCAGAATTGTAAAGAAGGAAGAACGTGGAATAAGTTTGTTGTTAATGATGGATTTGTGTTCCGTGCTAACAAGCTATGCATTCCAGCTAGCTCCATTCGTCTTTTCTTGTTGCAAGAGGTGCATGGAGGAGGATTAATGGGACACTTTGGCATGAAGAAGACGGAGGACATACTTGCTACACATTTCTTTTGGCCAATGATGAGATGGGATGTTGAGCGTTTTGTTGCTCGCTGCACTACGTGTCAAAAAGTTAAGTCACGACTCAATCCTTATGGTTTATATATGCCTTTGCATGTACCTAGTGTTCCTTGGGAGGATATATCTATGGACTTTGTTTTAGATTTACCTCGAACAAAGAAGGGGAGGGATAGCACATTTGTTGTCGTGGATAGATTCTCAAAAATGGCACATTTTATACCATGTCATAAAAGCGATGATGATGTTAATGTTGCTGATTTGTTCTTTTGTTAAATTATTCGCATGCATGGTTTGCCAAATACTATTGTCTCAGATTGTGATACTAAGTTTCTTAGCCACTTTTGGATATGTTTATGGGCTAAGTTGGGGACTAAACTGCTTTTTAGTACTACTTGTCACCCCCAAACTGATGGACAAAGTGAAGTAGTCAATAAAACATTGTCTACTAAGCTTAGGGATGTTTTGAATAGTAATAAGAAAATGCGGGAAGAATGCTTGCCTCATATTAAATTTGCTTTTACTCGTTCATTGCATTCTACTACTAAGATGTGCCCTTTTGAAATTGTGTATGGTTTCCTACCTCGTGCACCTATTGATTTGTTGCCTCTTCCATCTTCGGAGAAGGTTAATTTTGATGCTAAAGAACGTGCTGAATTGATTTTAAAAATGCATGAGTTAACTAAGGAAAACATTGAGCATATGAATGCTAAATATAAACTTGCTGGAGATAAGGGTAGAAAACATGTTGTGTTTGCACCTGGAGATCTTGTTTGGTTACATTTGCGTAAGGATAGATTTCCTAATTTGCGCAAATCAAAGCTAATGCCATGCGCTGATGGTCCTTTTAATGTGTTAGAGAAAATAAATGATAATGCATACAAACTTGAGCTGCCTGTAGATTTTGAGGTTAGTCCCACTTTTAACATTGCAGATTTGAAGCCTTAGTTGGGTGAGGAAGATGAGCTTCTGTCGAGGACGACTTGATTTCAGGAAGGGGGGGTGTTGAGGACACAATACCATTGTTACACCCATAGCCCCTGCTGCTATACATACTGGACCAATTACTAGAGCTCACGCACACCAATTAAATTACCAGGTACTTTCGTTTCTTGGTAATGATTCTAATGTTCATGAGAATATGATGCTGCCTAAATTGGATACATTTGTTTTGCTTACGAATGAAGGGCCTAGCTTGGATAAGAAAGATGAACCTTGGAGCAAGTTCAAGCATGGAGATGACGATGTGCACAAGGGGAACAAGAACGGAGTTACAAGTGATGATTCCAGGACTTTGAAGCCACCATAATGAGTGCATGAAGCCTTGGAAGAAATATACAAGATGCCACTTCATGAATTTCGTCCAGAGGCTATCCTAGGTGTTGCGTCACCTTATTTTTGGGCCAGGCCCATGTAATTTCGAAATACTTGATTATAGGCTGTTTTTAGAGTCTGTATGTGTGGGGAAACAAGCGTTAGGGTTGCTTTCGGACCCCTCCTCCAAGGGCCACGAAATTCCCCCTCTCTCCTCCATATATACAACCCTTAGGGCATAGTTTAGACTTTGGGTTTGTTTAGATTGAAAGTTCGCCATAGCTGCAACTTCATGTACTTCGTTTGTGTTCAACGACCAGACCAACACGTCACAGAACCCCACCTTGATCAATAAAGCTTTCATCTTATATTCACAATATCCAGATTGCAATCTTAGTTTCTTGCTTGTTCTTCGTTTGCTTGTAGGAAATAGACCTTTGTGGTCAGGTTGATCGTGCTCCGGTGTGGTCAATAACCTCTTGGAGTTGGTTTAGTGATTGCTGAGGCGCGACGTCCTCGCTCGTTCGTAGTCGGATCGTCAAAGTCAACTTCCACCAAAGCGATATCCATCATCTCATCGAATGACGGGACACCTTTGCCTCTATCAGAGCCACTCTGCCACCGCCTAGATCTCGATCTCCGGGAAGTTGAGGTCCGTCTTTGGTTGCCTGGCATGCCACACTGCCACGTCGTAGGCACGTGCGGCATCATTGGTGGTGGGATACGTGCCAAGCCACCAACACCGCTCGACGTCGGAGAAGTCCACTCCGGAGTTCCCGGAGGGCTTCGCCCTCACGCCGAAGAAACCCGACTTGCCCTTCGGCGTCATCGGATGTCGGCAGCCGGAGCGGATTGAGGTGGCTGCGGCTGGAGAGAGGTTGGGGTGGCCGTGAGCGTGGAGCGGGCGACGGCGTGCGACGCGGGGCAGAGGTGGACGGAGCGGGACGACGACGTGTGGTGCTGATAGAGGCAAAGGTGTCTCGATGTTTCGATGAGATGGTGGCTATCATTTTCTGTGGGAGTCGACCTTGACGATCCGACTACGAACGTGCGAGATGTCGCGCCTTAGCAATCGCTAAACCAACTTCTGAGGGGTTATTGACCACGCTGGAGCATGATCAACCTGACCCCAAGGGTCTGTTTACTGAGAGCAAACGAAGAGCAAGCAAGAAACTGAGATTGCAATTAGGATATTGCGAATATAAGATGAAAGCTTTATTGACCAAGGTGGGGTTCTGTGATGTCTTGGTCCGCCTCGTTGAACACAAACGAAGTACGTGAAGTTGCAGCTATGGCGAACTTTTGATCTAAACAAAACACAAAGTCTAAATGACGCCCTAAGGGTTGTATATATGGAGGAAGAGGGGGGAATTTCGTGGCCCTTGGAGGAGGGGTCTGAAACCAACCCTAAATCTTGTTTCCCCACACACACGGACTCTAAAAACAGCCTATACTTAAGTATTTCGAAAATACATAGGCCTGGCACAATAATAAGGTGACACAACACCTAGAATAGCCTCTGGATAAAATTTATGAAGTGGCATCTTGTATATTTCGTCCAAGACTTCATGCACTCCTTATGGTGGCTTCAAAGTCCTGAAATCATCACTTGTAACTCCGTACTTGATGCCCTTGTGCATGCCATCATCTCCATGCTTGAACTTGTTCCGAGGTTCATCTTTCTTGTCCAAGCTAGGCCCTTCATTTGTAAGCAAAACAAATGTATCCAATTTAGGCAGCATCATATTCTCATGAACATTAGAATCGTTAGCAAGATATGAAAGTACCTGATAATTCAATTGCCGTGCACGAGCTCTAGTAATTGGTCCAGTATGTATAGCAGCAGGGGTTGTGGGTGTAACAATGATATTGATGTCCTCATCATTGTCCCCTTTTGAAATGAAGTCGTCCTCGATGAAACCTCATCTTCCACACCCAAATAAGGCTTCAAATCTGCAATGTTAAAAGTGGGACTAACCCCAAAATCTGCAGGCAGCTCAAGTTTATATGCATTATCATTTATTTTCTCTAACACCTTAAAAGTACCATCAGTACATGCCATTAGCTTTGATTTGCGCAAATTAGGAAATATGTCCTTACGCAAATGTAACCAAAGAAGATCTCCAGGTGCAAACACAACATGTTTTCTACCCTTATCTCCAGCAAGTTTATATTTAGCATTCAAATGCTCAATGTTTTCCTCAGTAAACTCATGCATTTTTAAATCAATTCAGCATGTTCTTTAGCATCAAAATTAGCCTTCTCCAAAGATGGAAGAGGCAACAAATCAATAGGTGCACGAGATAGGAAGCCATACACAATTTTAAAAGGGCACATCTTAGTAGTAGAATACAATGAACGATTATAAGAAAATTCAATATGAGGCAAGCATTCTTCCCACATTTTCTTATTATTCTTCAAAACATCCCTAAGCATAGTAGACAATGTTCTATTGACTACTTCAGTTTGTCCATCAGTTTGGGGGTGACAAGTAGTACTAAAAAGCAGTTTAGTCCCCAATTTAGCCCATAAACATCACCGAAAGTGGCTAAGAAATTTAGTATCACGATTTGAAACAATAGTATTTGGCACACCATGCAAGCGAATAATTTCATGAAAAAACAAATCAGCAACATTAACAGCATCATCGCTTTTATGACATGGTATAAACTGTGCCATTTTCGGGAATCTATCCACGACAACAAATATGCTATCCCTCCCCTTCTTTGTTCGAGGTAAACCTAAAACAAAGTCCATAGATATATCCTCCCAAGGAACACTAGGTACAGGCAAAGGCATATATAAACCATGAGGATTGAGTCGTGACTTAGCTTTTTGACATGTAGTGCAGCGAGCAATGAAATGCTCAACATCCCGTCTCATCTTTGGCCAAAAGAAATGTGTAGCAAGTATATCCTCTGTCTCCTTGACGCAAAAGTGTCCCATTAATCCTCCTCCATTCGCCTCTTGCAACAACAAAAGACGAATGGAGCTAGCTGGATTGTGATGAGAACATCAATACAATTGTTACACCCACAGCCCCTGCTGCTATACATACTGGACCAATTACTAGAGCTCGTGCACGCCAACTAAATTACCAGGTACTTTCGTTTCTTGGTAATGATTCTAATGTTCATGAGAATATGATGCTGCCTAAATTGGATACATTTGTTTTGCTTACAAATGAAGGGCCTAGCTTGGAGAAGGATGAACATTGGAGCAAGAACAAGCATGGAGATGATGGCATGCACAAGGGGAACAAGAATGGAGTTACAAGTGATGATTTCAGGACTTTGAAGCCACCATAATGGGTGCATGAAGCCTTGAACGAAATATACAAGATGCCACTTCATAAATTTCGTCCCGAGGCTATTTTAGGTGTTGCGTCACCTTATTATTGGGCCAAGCCCATGTAATTTCGAAACACATAAGTATAGGCTATTTTTAGAGTACGTATGTGTGGGGAAACAAGAGATAGGGTTGATTTCGGACCCCTCCACCAAGGGCCACGAAATTTCCCCCCTCTTCCTCCATATATACAGCCCTTAGGGCATCGTTTAGACTTCGGGTTTTGTTTAGATTAAAAGTTCGCCATAGCTACAACTTCGCGTACTTCGTTTGTGTTCAACGACTAGACAAAGGCGTCACAGAACCCCACCTTGATCAATAAAGCTTTCATCTTATATTCGCAATATCCAGATTGCAATCTCAGTTTCTTGCTTTTTCTTCGTTTGCTCGCAGGAAACAGACCCTCGTGGTCAGGTTGATCGTGCTCCGGCGTGGTCAATAACCTCTCGGAGTTGGTTTAGCGATTGCTAAGGCGTGACGTCCTCGCACGTTCGTAGTCGGATCGTCAAAGTCGACTGCCACCAAAGCGATATCCATCATCTCATCGAAAGACGGGACACCTTTGCCTCTATCAAGTGGTATCAGATTTCTAGGTTGCTCGGTGAGATTTTACAGTTTTTCATAGTTTAGATCGAGTCTGTTCTTCATACCTACAGTCCACGAAAAAGCCAAAAAAAAATTAGGGTTAGTTCATCATATCCGAACCAATCTGAGCCTTTGCATAATCTTTTTAGGGTTTTGCTTTGTTGAATTTGCGGTTGCATCGTCGTGTCTAGTTGCTGGTCTTAGCGTTAGTCTTTTAGAGTTTCGAGTTCTGGTCATAAGTTGTCACGCCGCCACCGCACCATCATCATCGCCCCTGTCACCTACCACCACCGCTCCCAATCCGTATCCATATACCACCACCGATCCATATCCATATATTACCACCGCTGCCATATACCACCACCGCTGCCATATACCACCACCATATATCCACCACCAATCCGAGTTCCTTGCATATTAGGTGTGTTTTTGAGATCCATCTAGATTCCGATTCGTGTTTTCTTGCCGGAGTAGGTTTCGGAAAAAAAAGAGTCCGGAAACCACCCTCCGTTTAGGCCCAAAATTTTTTGAAAACGCATTTTTCGAAAAAAATTCTGGCTATCCTATTTTTAGGTGTTTCTGAGTGTTTTGAGACAGGTGCCATTATAGGAAGTTTTTTTTGACCCGTTTCCAGTTTTTGGGTCCGGGCAGTCGAAAAAACGAAAAAAAAAATTTGGTCGAAAAAATTTCGTGCCCATCCTGTCAGTTTGACCTTGGAAGAGTTTTGAGACACTCGCCATTATAGTGATTTTTCACAAAAAAAAAGCAGCGCAAAAAAAAGAGCAAAAAAAAATTCCAGAGTGTGCTTTTTTCCTTGTTTACGTGCAGCGCCGTGATTTTGTTAGTGTTCTAGGCTCGCGTCTCTAGCACGGTCTAGCCTAGGACCAGCACAGTACCGTCGTTGAGCATTTATTCAACTTTGCATCTCTGAATTGATTATTGCTGACCCTTTTTGCTACCATATTATAAGCCTTCCCAGCTCCACATACATCTACGTCGTGCGTTTGACTCTCCCTGGTAATCGCTCTATCCAAGCTTTGAGAGTTTTGACTACAACGGTTGCCGATCACCGCCTGCTGCTGGGTAAGAACTGGTAAGAATTTGAGTTTTGCTTGACGGGTTTGTGATACACCACCACCACTTCTTAGTAGTCTGTAGGATCATATTCTTGTGTGTTTCTATTTGCTGCTAACCATGGTAGGATCACAAGCTGATGAGACTGATTGGGAGAACCTGATGAACAAACAGCTACATGATAAATTTCAGCAAATGATGAGTGGACAGGTGCAAGATGTGCTAAACAGATTTGACGAGGCCATGGAGAAGATAGATGGCATGGAGAAGACGTTCGAAACAAAGCTTGATAGCAAGTTTAATGAATTGCTCGCGCGTTTACCACCACCACCGCCGGCTGCACCTATCGCACCTCTGCAACACCAACAACAACGCATCCTTCCGAATCAGTATGGACGAGCGAAGCGTGTTCCTATTGAGGATGGCCAAACTTCTGGTGCTGCTGTTCCTGTTATTGATGCTTCTTTGGCTCCTGCTACTGCTGCTGCTGGTACCCAGGAGGATGATGAGTATGCGGGCGATTATGAGGATGAGGTTGATCAAAATCAGAACTACGTGCACCCACCAGCACCACCACCAGCAGGTCGACCTCAGGTATATATTCGTAATGGTAGGCCTGCACCACCACCTCAGGTACGAGACGATGTGCATATTCCTAAACTGAAATTGAATATCCCACCATTTGAGGGTAGATATGTTCCTGATATATATCTTACTTGGGAGTTAGAAACTGAACAACGTTTTACATGTTTACAATATCCCGAGGAGAGACGGGTTGCTGCTGCTGTTTGTGCTTTCACTAGTTTTGCATGTGTATGGTGGTCTGAACATTGTAGATTATATCCTATTCCAACTACTTGGGCTGCTTTGAAAACTGCTATGCGTACGCGTTGGGTTCCACCATATTATCAACGTGAATTGCTTCAAAAATTGCAGCGTTTAAGACAAGGGAAAAATTCTGTAGAAGAATATTATCAGGAATTACAAACTGGCATGATTAGATGTGGTATTGTTGAGGAGAATGAAGCTATGCTTGCACGTTTTCTGGGTGGATTAAATAGAGAGATTCAGACCATTCTAGACTATAAGGAGTATACTAATATCACTCGTTTATTCCATCTTGCTTGTAAAGCTGAACGTGAAGTGCAGGATCGACAAGCATTGGCGCGATCTAACTTTTTTGCAGGCCGACCTTCATCATGGACACCGCGTGCATCTTCTACTTCAACTGCACCAGCACCTCAATCAGGTGCCTCCTCCAGTCGTGATACAAGAAAACAGGCACAACCACCATTATCTTCCAAGAGCGCACCTGCTGGGCCTGCACAGAGTTCTTCTTCTTCCATGGCATCAACAGGGCACACAAGTGATATTATTTGTCCTCGTTGTAAGTGTGGAGGTCATTATGCGAGAGAATGCAAATCTCCGCGTGTGATGATTGCTACCACAGATGGTGGATATGAGTCCGCTAGTGACTATGATGAGGAGACTTTGGCTCTTATTACACGTGAAGAACATGGTGGAGATGATTCTGATCATGAGACGCAATACATGGCTCCTGAAGACGCTGACAGGTATGAATGTTTAGTTGCTCAACGTGTTTTGAGTGTGCAGGTCACACAAGCTGAGCAAAATCAGAGGCACAATTTGTTCCATACCAAGGGAGTTGTGAAGGAACGTTCTGTGCGCGTCATAATAGACGGAGGGAGCTGCAACAACTTGGCTAGCATGGAGATGGTGGAGAAGCTTTCTCTCACCACAAGACCACATCCACATCCTTACTACATCCAATGGTTCAACAACAGTGGGAAGGTTAAGGTAACACGTACTGTTCGTGTGCATTTTAGTATCTCTACATATGCTGATTATGTTGATTGTGATGTGGTACCTATGCAAGCATGTTCCTTATTACTTGGTAGACCATGGCAATTTGATAAAAACTCTGTACACCATGGTAGAAACAATCACTATACTCTTGTTCATAAGGATAAAAATATTACTTTGCTTCCTATGACTCCTGATTCCATTTTGAAAGATGATATTAATATAGCTAATAAAGCAAAACAGGAGAAGAATAAGAGTGAAAATCAGATTGTGGCAAAAGAATTTGAGCAACAAATGAAGCCTAATAATAAACCATCTAGTGTTGCTTCTGAAATTAAATTGAAAAGTGCATGTTTATTTGCCACCAAATCTGATATTGATGAGCTGGATTTTAGCAAATCTGTTTGCTATGCTTTTGTGTGCAAAGAGGCATTATTTTCATTCGAAGACGTGCCTTCCTCTTTGCTTCCTGCTGTCACTAACATTTTGCAGGAGTTCGCTGACGTCTTTCCACAAGACGTGCCACCGGGATTACCGCCTATTCGAGGGATTGAGCATCAGATTGACTTAATTCCCGGTGCTTCACTGCCAAACCGTGCACCATACCGTACCAATCCAGAGGAGACGATGGAGATTATGCGTCAAGTACAAGAGCTTCTCGACAAAGGTTATATACGCGAATCCCTTAGTCCTTGTGCTGTTCCTATTATTCTAGTGCCGAAAATGGATGGTACATCACGTATGTGTTTTCGTTGTAGAGGCATTAATAATATTACTATTCGTTATCGTCATCCTATTCCTAGGCTCGATGATATGCTTGATGAATTGAGTGGCTCTACAATATTCTCCAAAGTTGATTTGCGTAGTGGATACCATCAAATTCGTATGAAATTGGGAGATGAATGGAAAACATCATTTAAAACTATGTTTGGATTATATGAGTGGTTAGTCATGCCTTTTGGGTTAACTAATGCACCTAGTACTTTCATGAGATTAATGAACGAAGTTTTACGTGCTTTCATTGGACGATTTGTGGTAGTTTACATTGATGACATATTGATTTATAGCAGATCTTTGGAAGAACATTTGGAACATTTACGTGCTGTTTTTATTGCTCTACGTGATGCATGTTTGTTTGGTAACCTTGGGAAGTGCACCTTTTGCACCGACCGAGTATCTTTTCTTGGCTATGTTGTTACTCCATAGGGAATTGAAGTTGATAACGCCAAGATTGAAGCTATTGAGAGTTGGCCGCAGCCCAAAACGGTCACACAAGTGAGGAGTTTTCTTGGCCTCGCTGGATTCTATAGGCGTTTTGTGAGAGATTTCAGCACCATTGCTGCACCTCTCAATGAGCTTACAAAGAAAGATGTGCCTTTTCTTTGGGGTACCGCACAGGAAGAAGCCTTCTCGGTATTGAAAGATAAGTTGACACATGCTCCTTTACTCCAACTTCCTGATTTTAATAAGACTTTTGAGCTTGAATGTGATGCTAGTGGAATTGGATTAGGCGGTGTGTTATTACAAGATGGCAAACCTGTTGCATACTTTTTTTGAAAAATTGAGTGGGCCTAGTCTGAATTATTCTACTCATGATAAAGAATTATATGCTCTTGTTCGGACTTTAGAAACATGGCAACTTTATTTATGGCCCAAAGAATTTGTTATACATTCTGATCATGAATCTTTGAAACATATTAAAAGTCAAGCTAAACTGAATCGTAGACATGCTAAATGGGTTGAATTCATTGAGACTTTTCCTTATGTCATTAAACACAAGAAGGGAAAAGAAAATGTTATTGCTGATGCATTGTCTCGCCGCTATACTATGCTTTCACAACTTGACTTCAAAATATTTGGTTTGGAGACCATCAAAGATCAATATGTGCATGATGCTGATTTTAAAGATGTAATGCAGAATTGTAAAGAAGGAAGAATGTGGAACAAGTTCGTCGTTAACGATGGATTTGTGTTTCGTGCTAACAAGCTATGCATTCTAGCTAGCTCCGTTCGTCTTTTGTTGTTGCAGGAGGCGCATGGAGGAGGATTAATGGGACACTTTGGCGTGAAGAAGATGGAGGACGTACTTGCTACACATTTCTTTTGGCCAAAGATGAGACGGGATGTTGAGCGTTTTATTGCTCGCTGCACTACATGTCAAAAAGCTAAGTCACGACTCAATCCTCATGGTTTATATATGCCTTTGCCTGTACCTAGTGTTCCTTGGGAGGATATATCTATGGAATTTGTTTTAGGTTTACCTCGAACAAAGAAGGGGAGGGATAGCATATTTGTTGTCGTGGATAGATTCTCGAAAATGGCACACTTTATACCATGTCATAAAAGCGATGATGCTGTTAATGTTGCTAATTTGTTCTTTCGTGAAATTATTCGCTTGCATGGTGTGCCAAATACTATTGTTTCAGATCGTGATACTAAATTTCTTAGCCACTTTTGGAGATGTTTATGGGCTAAGTTGGGGACTAAACTACTTTTTAGTACTACTTGTCATCCCCAAACTGATGGACAAACTGAAGTAGTCAATAGAACGTTGTCTACTATGCTTAGGGCTGTTTTGAAGAATAATAAGAAAATGTGGGAGGAATGCTTGCCTCATATTGAATTTGCTTATAATCGTTCATTGCATTCTACTACTAAGATGTGCCCTTTTGAAGTTGTGTATGGTTTCCTACCTCGTGCACCTATTGATTTGTTGCCTCTTCCATCTTCGGAGAAGGTTAATTTTGATGCTAAACAACGTGCTGAATTGATTTTAAAAATGCATGAGTTAACTAAGGAAAACATTGAGCGTATGAATGCTAAATATAAACTTGCTGGAGATAAGGGTAGAAAACATGTTGTGTTTGCACCTGGAGATCTTGTTTGGTTACATTTGCATAAGTATAGATTTCCTGATTTGCGCAAATCAAAGCTAATGCCACGTGCTGATGGTCCCTTTAAGGTGTTAGAGAAAATAAATGATAATGCATATAAACTTGAGCTGCCTGTAGATTTTGGGGTTAGTCCCACTTTTAACATTGCAGATTTGAAGCCTTATTTGGGTGAGGAAGATGGACTTCCGTCGAGGACGACTTCATTTCAAGAAGGGGAGGATGATGAGGACATCAATACAATTGTTACACCCACAGCCCCTGCTGCTATACATACTGGACCAATTACTAGAGCTCGTGCACGCCAACTAAATTACCAGGTACTTTCGTTTCTTGGTAATGATTCTAGTGTTCATGAGAATATGATGCTGCCTAAATTGGATACATTTGTTTTGCTTACAAATGAAGGGCATAGCTTGGAGAAGGATGAACATTGGAGCAAGAACAAGCATGGAGATGATGGCATGCGCAAGGGGAACAAGAACGGAGTTACAAGTGATGATTTCAGGAGTTTGAAGCCACCATAATGGGTGCATGAAGCCTTGGACGAAATATACAAGATGCCACTTCATAAATTTCGTCCCGAGGCTATTTTAGGTGCTGCGTCACCTTATTATTGGGCCAGGCCCATGTAATTTCGAAATACATAAGTATAGGCTATTTTTAGAGTCCGTATGTGTGGGGAAACAAGAGATAGGGTTGATTTCGGACTCCTCCACCAAGGGCCACGAAATTCCCCCCTCTTCCTCCATATATACAGCCCTTAGGGCATCGTTTAGACTTTGGGTTTTGTTTAGATTAAAAGTTCGCCATAGCTGCAACTTCGCGTACTTCGTTTGTGTTCAACGACCAGACAAAGGCGTCACAGAACCCCACCTTGATCAATAAAGCTTTCATCTTATATTCGCAATATCCAGATTGCAATCTTATTTTCTTGCTTGTTCTTCGTTTGCTCGCAGGAAACAGACCCTCGTGGTCAGGTTGATCGTGCTCCGGCATGGTCAATAACCTCTCGGAGTTGGTTTAGCGATTGCTAAGGCGCGACGTCCTCGCACGTTCGTAGTCGGATCGTCAAAGTCGACTTCCACCAAAGCGAAATCCACCATCTCATCGAAAGACGGGACACCTTTGCCTCTATCATGCAGAATTGTAAAGAAGGAAGAATGTGGAACAAGTTCGTCGTTGACGATGGATTTGTGTTTCGTGCTAACAAGCTATGCATTCCAGCTAGCTCCGTTCGTTTTTGTTGTTGCAGGAGGCGCATGGAGGAGGATTAATGGGACACTTTGGCGTGAAGAAGACGGAGGACATACTTGCTACACATTTCTTTTGGCCAAAGATGAGACGGGATGTTGAGCGTTTTATTGCTCGATGCACTACATGTCAAAAAGCTAAGTCACGACTCAATCCTCATGGTTTATATATGCCTTTGCCTGTACCTAGTGTTCCTTGGGAGGATATATCTATGGACTTTGTTTTAGGTTTACCTCGAACAAAGAAGGGGAGGGATAGCATATTTGTTGTCGTGGATAGATTCTCGAAAATGGCACACTTTATACCATGTCATAAAAGCGATGATGCTGTTAATGTTGCTGATTTGTTCTTTCGTGAAATTATTCGCTTGCATGGTGTGCCAAATACTATTGTTTCAGATCGTGATACTAAATATCTTAGCCACTTTTGGAGATGTTTATGGGCTAAGTTGGGGACTAAACTGCTTTTTAGTACTACTTGTCACCCCCAAACTGATGGACAAACTGAAGTAGTCAATAGAACGTTGTCTACTATGCTTAGGGCTGTTTTGAAGAATAATAAGAAAATGTGGGAGGAATGCTTGCCTCATATTGAATTTGCTTATAATCGTTCATTGCATTCTACTACTAAGATGTGCCCTTTTGAAGTTGTGTATGGTTTCCTACCTCGTGCACCTATTGATTTGTTGCCTCTTCCATCTTCGGAGAAGGTTAATTTTGATGCTAAACAACGTGCTGAATTGATTCTAAAAATGCATGAGTTAACTAAGGAAAACATTGAGCGTATGAATGCTAAATATAAACTTGCTGGAGATAAGGGTAGAAAACATGTTGTGTTTGCACCTGGAGATCTTGTTTGGTTACATTTGCGTAAGGATAGATTTCCTGATTTGCGCAAATCAAAGCTAATGCCACGTGCTGATGGTCCCTTTAAGGTGTTAGAGAAAATAAATGATAATGCATATAAACTTGAGCTGCCTGCAGATTTTGGGGTTAGTCCCACTTTTAACATTGCAGATTTGAAGCCTTATTTGGGTGAGGAAGATGGACTTCCGTCGAGGACGGCTTCATTTCAAGAAGGGGAGGATGATGAGGACATCAATACAATTGTTACACCCACAGCCCCTGCTGCTATACATACTGGACCAATTACTAGAGCTCGTGCACGCCAACTAAATTACCAGGTACTTTCGTTTCTTGGTAATGATTCTAATGTTCATGAGAATATGATGCTGCCTAAATTGGATACATTTGTTTTGCTTACAAATGAAGGGCCTAGCTTGGAGAAGGATGAACATTGGAGCAAGAACAAGCATGGAGATGATGGCATGCGCAAGGGGAACAAGAACGGAGTTACAAGTGATGATTTCAGGACTTTGAAGCCACCATAATGGGTGCATGAAGCCTTGGACGAAATATACAAGATGCCACTTCATAAATTTCGTCCCGAGGCTATTTTAGGTGTTGCGTCACCTTATTATTGGGCCAGGCCCATGTAATTTCGAAATACATAAGTATAGGCTATTTTTAGAGTACGTATGTGTGGGGAAACAAGAGATAGGGTTGATTTCGGACCCCTCCACCAAGGGCCACGAAATTTCCCCCCTCTTCCTCCATATATACAGCCCTTAGGGCATCGTTTAGACTTCGGGTTTTATTTAGATTAAAAGTTCAGCATAGCTGCAACTTCGCGTACTTCGTTTGTGTTCAACGACCAGACAAAGGCGTCACAGAACCCCACCTTGATCAATAAAGCTTTCATCTTATATTCGCAATATCCAGATTGCAACCTCAGTTTCTTGCTTGTTCTTCGTTTGCTCGCAGGAAACAGACCCTCGTGGTCAGGTTGATCGTGCTCCGGTGTGGTCAAGAACCTCTCGGAGTTGGTTTAGCGATTGCTAAGGTGCTACGTCCTCGCACGTTCGTAGTCGGATCGTCAAAATCGACTGCCACCAAAGCGATATCCATCATCTCATCGAAAGACGGGACACCTTTGCCTCTATCAGAATGCATAGCTTGTTAGCACGAAACACAAATCCATCATTAAGAACGAACTTGTTCCAAGTTCTCCCTTCCTTACAATTATACAATACATCTTTAAATTCAGCATCATCCATATATTGATCTTTGATGGTCTCCAAACCAAATATTTTAAAGTCAAGTTGTGAAAGCATAGTATAACGACGAGACAAAGCATCAACAATAACATTTTCTTTACCCTTCTTGTGTTTAATGACGTAAGTGAAAGTCTCAATGAATTCAACCCATTTAGCATGTCTACGGTTCAGTTTTGCTTGACTTTTAATATGTTTCAAAGATTCATGATCAGAATGTATAACAAATTCCTTGGGCCATAAATAATGTTGCCATGTTTCTAAGGTCTGAACAAGAGCATATAATTCTTTATCATAACTAGAATAGTTCAGACTAGGCCCACTCAATTTTTCAGCAAAGTATGCAACATGTTTGCCATCTTGTAATAACACACCTCCTAATCCAATTCCACTAGCATCACATTCAAGCTCAATAGTCTTATTAAAATCAGGAAGTTGGAGTAAAGGAGCATGTGTCAACTTATCTTTCAATACCGTGAAGGCTTCTTCCTGCGTGGTACCCCAAACAAAAGGCACATGCTTCTTTGTAAGCTCGTTGAGAGGTGCAGCAATGGTGCTGAAATCTCTCAGAAAACGCCTATAGAAACCAGCGAGGCCAAGGAAACTCCTCACTTGTGTGACCATTTTGGGCCGCGACCAACACTCAATAGCTTCAATGTTGGGTTTATCAACTTCAATTCCCTTTGGAGTAACAACATATCCAAGAAAAGATACCCAGTCGGTGCAAAAGGTGCACTTTCCAAGGTTACCAAACAAACGTGCATCACGTAGAGCAATAAAAACAACACGTAAATGTTCCAAATGATCCTCCAAAGATTTACTATAAATCAGTATATCATCGAAATAGACTACCACAAATCGTCCAATGAAAGCACGTAAAACTTCGTTCATTAACCTCATGAAAGTACTAGGTGCATTAGTTAACCCAAAAGGCTTGACTAACCACTCATCTAATCCAAACTTAGTTTTAAATGTTGTTTTCCATTCATCTCCCAATTTCATACAAATTTGATGGTATCCACTACGCAAATCAACTTCGGAGAATATTGTAGAGCCACTCAATTCATCAAGCATGTCGTCTAGCCTAGGAATAGGATGACGATAACGGATAGTAATATTATTAATGCCTCTATAATTAACACACATACGCGACGTACCATCCTTTTTGGGCACTAAAATGATAGGAACAACACAAGGACTAAGGGATTCGCGTATATAACCTTTGTCGAGCAGCTCTTGTACTTGACGCATAATCTCCTTCGTCTCCTCTGGATTGGTACGGTATGGTGCATGGTTGGGTAATGATGCATCAGGAATTAAGTCAATTTGATGCTCAATCCCTCTAATAGGTGGTAATCCTGATGGCACGTCTTGTGGAAAGATGTCAGCAAACTCCTTCAAAATGTTAGTGACAACAGCAGGCAAAGAGGAAGGCACGTCCTCAAATGAAAATAATGCCTCTTTGCACACAAAAGCATAGCAAACAGATTCGCTGAAATCTAGCTCATCAATATCAGATTTTGTGGCAAGTAAACATGCACTTTTCAATTTAATTTCAGAGGCAACACTAGATGGTTTATTATTAGGTTTCATTTCTTGCCCAAATTATTTTGCCACAATCTGATTTTCACTCTTATTTTTCTCCTGTTTTGCTTTATTAGCTCTATTAATATCATCTTTCAAAATGGATCCAGGAGTCATAGGAAGCAAAGTAATATGGCTATCCTTATGAACAAGAGTATACTGATTATTTCTACCATGGTGTACAATTTTTTTATCAAATTGCCATGGTCTACCAAGTAATAAGGAACATGCTTGCATGGGTACCACATCACAATCAACATAATCAGCATATGTAGAGATACTAAAATGCACACGAACAGTACGTGTTACCTTAACCTTGCCGCTGTTGTTGAACCATTGGATGTAGTAAGGATGTGGATGCGGTCTTGTGGTGAGAGAGAGCTTCTCCACCATCTCCATGCTAGCCAAGTTGTTACAGCTCCCTCCATCTATGATGACGCGAATAGAACGTTCCTTCACAACTCCATTTGTATGGAACAAATTATGCCTCTAATTTTGGTCAACTTGTGTAACCTGCACACTCAAAACACATTGAGAAACTAAACATTCATACCTGTCAGTCTCATCATAGTCACTAGCGGACTCATACCCACCATCCTCAGTAGTAATCATCACACACTGAGATTTGCATTCTCTCGCAAAATGTCCTCTTCCCTTACAACGATGACAAATAATATCACTTGTGTGCCCTGTTGATGCCATGGAAGAAGAAGAGCTCTGCGCAGGCCCGACAGGTGTGCTCTTGGTAGATAGTGGTGGTTGTGCCTGCTTTCTCGTATCATGGCTGGAGGTGGCACCTGATGGAGGTGCTCGTGTACTGGAAGTAGAGGATGCACATGGTGTCCATGATGAAGATCGACCTACAGAAAAGTTAGTTCGCGCCAATGCCTGTCGATCCTGCACTTCACGTTCAGCTTTACAAGCAAGATGGAATAAACGAGTGATATCAGTATACTCC
The DNA here is from genome assembly GCF_002162155.2 of Triticum dicoccoides. Lineage (NCBI taxonomy): Eukaryota > Viridiplantae > Streptophyta > Magnoliopsida > Poales > Poaceae > Triticum > Triticum dicoccoides. The sequence continues at coordinate 333,041,251 of NC_041384.1, read as the reverse complement.
TTATACTCTAGAATGGCCTGAATCTCTCTATTTAATCCACCCATAAAACGTGCAAGCATAGCTTCATTCTCCTCAACAATACCACATCTAATCATGCCAGTTTGTAATTCTTGATAATATTCTTCTACATAATTTTTTACTTATCTCAAATGCTGCAATTTTTGAATTAATTCACGTTGATAATATGGTGGAACCCAACAAGTACGCATAGCAGTTTTCAAAGCAGCCCAAGTAGATGGAATAGGATATAATCTACAATGTTTAGACCACCAAACACATGCAAAGCTAGTGAAAGCCCAAACAGCAGCAGGAACACGTCACTCCTCAGGATATTGTAAACATGTAAATCGTTGTTCAGTTTCTAACTCCCAAGTAAGATATATATCAGGAACACATCTACCCTCAAATGGTGGCCTATTCAATTTCAGTTTAGGGAGATGGTCATGATCTCGTACCTGAGGGGGAGCCCTACCATTGCCATTATTTGCATGTGGACGACCTGGTGGTTGTGGTGCTGGTGGTTGCACGTGGTTCTGATTTTATTCAACCTCATCCTCGTACTCTCTCGCATAATCATCCTCTTGCTCATCAGCAGCAGGAGCCACAGGAGTATCAACAGCAGCACCAACAGTTTGGCCAGGCATAAGAGGGACACGGCTCGCTCGGCGGAGGGTTGTTTCGCGACGTGGAGGTAGTTGTTGTTGTTGTTGTAGAGGTGCGTTAGGTGTAGCCGGTGGTGGTGGAATACGCACGAGCAATTCATTCAACTTGTTATCGAGCTTTGTTTCTAACGTCTTCTCCATGCCATCTATCTTCTCCATGGCCTCTTCAAATCTGTTTAGCACATCTTGCACCTGTCCACTCATCATTTGCTGACATTTGTCATGCAACTCCTTATTCGTCACGTTCTCCCAGTCAGTCTAGTCGGCTTGTGATCCTGCCATGGTTAGCAGAAATAGAAACACACAAGAATATAATCCTACAGACTACTAACAAGAGGTGGTGGTGGGTGTCACAAATCCGTTAAGAAAATCTCAAATTCTTACCGGTTCTTACCCAGCAGCAGGCGGTGATCGGCAACCGTTGTAGTCAAAACTCTCAAAGCTTGGATAGAGTGATTATGAGGGAGAGTCAAACGCACGACTTAGATGTATGTGGAGCTGGGAAGGCTTATAATATGGTAGCAAAAAGGGTCAGCAATAATCAATTCAGAGATGCAAAGTTGAATAAACGCTCAACGACGGTACTGCGCTGGTCCTAGGCTAGACCGTGCTAGAGATGCGAGCCTAGAACACTAACAAAATCATGCCGCTGGACATAAACAAGGGAGGAGCATGCTCTGATTTTTTTCTTTTTTGCACTTTTTTGTCCTTTTTTTTTGCTCTGCAACAATTTTTTCCGAAAAAATCTACAAATGGTCTAAAAACTGCCTAGCCAGAATTTTCCAGACTTAGTTTTTTTTTGAGTTTGGAACTATTTTTCTACTGCGGGTAGCACGAAAGTTCGGAAGTCGTACTCTGTCATGACTCAGAGTATAGCATGATATGGAAATCCAAAACAGAGTAACAAAATACTGGACTCGGACTGATGGCGGAGATGAATCTGGTGGAACTCGGACTGCTGGCGGCGATGAATCTGGTGGAACTCGGACTGGTGGCGGATATATATTGCAGGTGGATTCGGGTTGGCGTGATGGCGCCGGGTAGGTGGTGCGTATATGGACTTGGATTGGCGGTGAATATGTGGTGGTGGTATATGGCAGCGGCGATGAAGTTGGGGCGGTGGTGGTATACGGCAGCAACGATGATGATGATGCGGCGGTGATATATGGCAGCGGCGATGTGACAACCTGTGAACAGAACTCGAAACTCTAAAGGACTAGACGCTAAGACCAGCAACTTGACACGACGATGCAACCGCAAATTTAACAAAGCAAATACTGAAAAGATTATGCAAAGGCTCAGATGGGTTCGGATAGGATGAACTAACCCTAATTTTTTTTGCTTTTTCATGGACTATAGGTATGAATAACAGACTCGGTCGAAACTACGAAAAAATTGTAAAATCTCACTAATCAACCTAGAAATATGATACCACTTGATAGAGGCAAAGGTGTCTCGATGTTTTGATGAAATGGTGGCTATCATTTTCTGTGGGAGTCGACCTTGACGATCCGACTACGATCGTGTGAGACGTCACGCCTTAGCAATTGCTAAACCAACTTCCAAGGGGTTATTGACCACGCCAGAGCATGATCAACCTGACCACAAGGGTCTGTTTCCTGCGAGCAAACAAAGAACAAGCAAGAACTGAGATTGCAATTTGGAGATTGCGAATATAAGATGAAAGCTTTATTGATCAAGGTGGGGTTCTGTGACGTATTGGTGTGGTCGTTGAACACAAACGAAGTACGCGAAGTTGCAGCTATGGCGAACTTTTGATCTAAACAAATCCCAAAGTCTAAACAATGCCCTAAGGGCTGTATATATGGAGGAAGAGGGGGGAATTTCGTGGCCCTTGGAGGAGGGGTCCTAAACCAACCCTAACTCTTGTTTCCCCACACACACAGACTCTAAAAACAGCCTATACTTAAGTATTTCGAAAATACATGGGCCTGGCCCAATAATAAGGTGACGCAACACCTAGAATAGCCTCTCGACGGAATTTATGAAGTGACATCTTGTATATTTCGTCCAAGGCTTCATGCACTCCTTATGGTGGCTTCAAAGTCCTGAAATCATCACTTGTAACTCCGTTCTTGATCCCCTTGCGCATGCCATCAACTCCATGCTTGAACTTGTTCCAAGGTTCATCTTTCATGTCCAAGCTAGGCCCTTCATTTGTAAGCAAAACAAATGTATCCAATTTGGGCAGCATCATATTCTCATGAAGATTAGAATCGTTACCAAGAAACAAAAGTACCTGATAATTCAATTGGTGTGCGCAAGCTCTAGTAATTGGTCCAGTATGTATAG
>NC_041384.1:332955016-333038062 GCF_002162155.2 Triticum dicoccoides | reverse complement strand
GTAAGGGCGGGGCTGGATCTGCAACGGGGCGGCGTTGGGGAGCTGCGGTGGGGCAACGGCCGAGTGAGGAGCCGCGGCAGGGAGGGGGGGGGGAGTGGCGGCGGGCGGGAGGAAGAAGGGGGAAATGAACATAAGGGCGCTTGGGCATTAGCGCGCGGCCGCGGTTTTTACATCTCCTGCCCCTGGAGATGTAAAGGGAGGCAAAGATATATTTTTTTGTATATGGACCATCTGTTGAAGAGCTGTTTTTTTGCCTTAGAAGATCTAAAAGTTGGTTATTTTTACATATGGACACTCTATTGGAGATGCTCTTAGGTTACCAGTTAGAGCATCTCCAATGCATGCAAATTTGGAAATGTAAAAAGAATATGTAAAAAAATATATCTTTAAAATGTGCTTCTTGCAGCTTCATAAAAGGGCCAACTCCACCAGATGATTCCAAACGGAGATGTAAAAGTGCAACTTCAATAAGGGATGTAAACTGGACATGTGAAATGACAGAAACTTCAAATTTACTTCATTTCAAACATAATTCAAACGTAGTTCGTTCAACTACTACTCACAATTAAACATAATTCTAATTAAAGGATAGTTAAACATAATTCTAATTTGAAGGACTACTACTATTTCAAACTACTACATCCATCAAACTACTACTCCAACGACTACTACTAGTTCACACTACTACAACTCGAAGATGAAACTACTCCTCGTCGGAGCTCCTGAACTGCTCGCATAACTCGTCCTTGTCCGGGTCATCGCACCCATCGTCCTCCTCCTCTGAGTCACCCCAGTCCAACGAATCAGACTCGGCGGGGATCGTTGTTGAGGGGCGGCCTCGTCCTCATCCTCTTCTTCCTCCTCCTTCTTCTTCTACTCGACGTCGCACTTCCACCAGAACTCCTGCTCATCCTGCACATACTCCGGATGCTCATGTGCGAACCTCGTCATGGCCGCCTCGTCGCTATCGCCGGGACTAACGATAATAGTGGGCCTCTTCTTCGTCTTCATCGTCTTCTTCGTCGTGATCTCCTCCATGCAACGTCAGTAGTGCGGTTGAGCAATAGGAGGAAGGCGAAGTGGGTGGGGAAAGGAAGTGAAACGGCGGTTGGCGTGCGACTAGCTATTTTACATCTCCTGTAGGTGGAGATGCAAATTTGCACTGCAAAGTGTTGTAGTTTACATCTTCGGGAGGCGGAGATGTAATTTCTTTGCATCTAAACCATCTGTTGGAGAGGTGCTTTGGCCCTCATAGATGCAAAAGTTAGGTATTTTTGCACCTACATCTTCTATTGGGGATGCTCTTAGAGTGGAGAAGTGTAAAATATGGGATGAAAGAAGAGGATGTGACCACGTTTGAACATGGACATCGAATGTAGCGTGCTCCTTTGTCTCGAGTATAGGCCAACTCTAGCACGTGACCCATTTGGTTCAGTTGTGTCTGTTTGGGTCGTCTCATGGTGATAAATCTGACAGTAAGTAACATGGATGCGAATCGAGGATAAATCTAACTATGACGCAATTGTGACACAAGGTTTTACGAGTTTGGGCCCCTCTCGATGGAGGTAAAGATCCTACGTCTCGAGCTCTAGAGCTAGTTTTCTGTTATGTCTGGATGATACAATGGATCACGAACCCGGGCTATGGGGTTGTAGGGTGGCTTATATAGAGCTCATGGCACCCTTGAATGCTAAGTCTACAAGGAAGAGTAATGTTACATTGATGCCTTTTGCTAAACATGGTAACTAACGGAGAGAAGAGCGGTAATGCTCTAGCGCTCTAGATTCTGTCGACGCCTATACATATTTCTTTGTCCGGGCACCGCACGCTTACACCAAGTGGAGCTGAGCCATCCGAGTGGAAGGAGGTGCTACTTGTGAGTTGCGTTGGGATTTTCTCCAAAGAGGAGGGGGTGCAGTAAAATAGAGATAACTATTTTCCTTAGTGAGAACCAAGGTTTATCGAACCAATAGGAGAATTACGCAAAGCCTCGTGAACAGCACCTGCACACACAAAAGCAAATACTTGCACCTAACACGGGCATGAGGGTTGTCAATCCCCTTGAACTCGTTATTTGCAAGGATCAAATCTTGTATAGGTAGATAGGTAAATTGCAAAACAAAATATAAAAATACAACAAAGGAATTTTTGTTTTATAATATGATAAAGGTAGACCCGAGTGATACGCCCCAAACATATCTACTTTTCCAAACACTTTTGCTCTTGTTTTGGACTCTAATTTGCATGATTTGAATGGAACTAACCCGGACTGAAGTTGTTTTCAGCAGAATTTCCATGGTGTTGTTTTTGTGCATAAATAAAAGTTCTCAGATTGAGCGGAAAATTTATGGAGAATTATTTCAGAATATACAAAAAATATTGGCAGAAGTAATTACCACAGGAGGGCCACCAGGGCGCCACAAGCCTAGGGGTGCCCCCTAGGGCGTGCCCTGCAGGCTTGTGGGCCCCTAGCAGCCCCTGCAGTCCTAACTCCAACTCCATAAGTACCTATTCACCAGGAAAAAAATCAGAGAGAAGGAATCATCGTGCTTTATGATATGGAGCCACCGCCACCTCATGTTTTTCATCAGGAGGGTTGATCTGGAGTCCGTATGGGGCTCCGGAGAGGGGGATTGACGCCGTCGTCATCATCAATATTCCTCCATCACCAATTTCATGATGCTCACCGCCGGGAGTGAGTAATTTCTTCATAGGCTTGCTGGACGGTGATGGTTGTATGAGATTTATCATGTAATTGAGTTAGTTTTGCTAGGGCTTGATCCCTAGTATCCACTATGTTCTGAGATTGATGTTGCTACGACTTTGCAATGCTTAATGCTTGTCACTAGGGCCCGAGGCCATGATTTCAGATCTAAACCCTTTATGTTTTCATGAATATATTTGTGTTCTTGATCCTATCTTGCAAGTCATACACACCTATTACATGTTATGATCGACATACCCCAGGGTGACAATAATTGGGATTCTTTCCGATGATTACCGTAGTTTGAGGAGTTCATGTATTCACTATTTGCTAATGCTTTGTGCTGGTTCTCTATTAAAAGGAGGCCTTAATATCCCTTAGTTTCCTTATGGACCCCGCTACCATGAGAGGGTAGGACAAAAGATGTCATACAAGTTCTTGTTGCAAGCACGTATGGCTATATACGAAATATATGCCTACATTACATTGATGAATTGGAGCTAGTTCTGTGTTGCCCTAGGTTGTAACTGTACATGATCAATGTTATCCAACATAATTATCCATCACCGACCAATGCCTACGAGCTTTTCACATATTGATCTTTGCTAAGTTACTACTATTGCCGATGATGTCACAATTGCTACAAAACTACTGCTACTACTGTTACAGTTACTGTTGCTACTATTACCACTTCTATCAAACTACCATATTACTATGCTATTGATCGCTCTATTGCAGATATTTAGTCTCCACGTGTGGTTGAATTGACAACTCAACTGCTAATACTTGCAAATATTCTTTGGACCCCCTTGTGTCAAATCAATAAATTTGGGTTGAATACTCTATGCTCGAAAACTATTGCGATCCCCTATACTTGTGTGTTATCAAGACCTTTTTCTAGCGCCGTTGCCGGGAGCATAGCTCTATCTGCTGAGTCACTTGGTACTGTTATCTAGCTCTGCACTTGATTCGCCTTTTGTTTTGAGTAAGCTTGCAACACCACAACCAGCTAGTACTTTGCTTGATGGTACTATGCCACTAGGTGAATTTACTGATGAACAACTTGCTAGAGCTAAAGAATTTGAGGATGTTGAAACTGATGAAATTATTGAAACTAAAAATTATGAAACACCTATTAGACCTAGATCTCCTAGATATGAATTGCCTATGATACCTGAGGGTTATGTTATGGATGGAGAGATAGCTAGGGAATTTCTTGCTTGTAGTGATAGAGATGATCTTAAGAAATTACTATGTAAGCTGAATAAAAATCTTTGAATGCTAGAATGAAATATGATTCTAAGTTTGCTACTTCACCTATCTTTGTAACTGATAAGGATTAAGACTTCTCCGTCGATCCTGAGTAAATTACTTTGGTTGAATCTGATCCTTTCCATGGTTATGAAACTGAAATCGTAGTGGCACATCTTACTAAACGAAATGATATAGCCACCCTATTTGCTCATGAGGAAAAAATCACTACTATTCTATTCTTAAGTTGTTTCCTTTATGATGCGGAGCATCCTTCCATCATCCCCATGGACTCTACACCAACACATCAAGCCCCACGTGGAGCTATGACAAGAGCGAGAGCACGTGCTTTGGAAACCGAGGTGAACTCCTTCCTACTTGACTTGCATATGGATACAAATGGGACTTGGTTGCTACCTCACCAAAATATGCTATGTCTCATTATGTACGAAGAGGAACACTACCATGAAGCTCATGAGCATCACCAAGGAGAAGGAGGACCACCCCAAGGCCACGCAAACCAAGACGGAGCACAACAACAACAACACTGGAAGTCCCAGGTGACCCCGTGCGCACGGGCCTTCAAAACCCTGTGCCCACGGACTGCCCAGGAAGGTGGCGCTGGAGCACCCCATGCGCACGGACATGTACCGTGCCCACGGGACCCCGTGCGCACGGGCCCAACTTACCCCGTGCGCACAGGCCTCCCAAGATGGCCGACTGAGATTGCACTTCACCCTCCTCTTCATCTCCTTCGACCCCAAGGCTATATAAGTCCTACCTAGAACCATGTTTAGGGTTAGCAAAGTATTAGATAAAAAATTGCGAGCTTTGTTCCTTGTATCCCCTCCTCTTGGAGATCAAGACCCCTCTTGGGAAGAATCCTTGGGATTATCAAGCCCTCCAATTGGAGAAGATCAAGATCAAGACCTCACCTAGTGGGAAGAACTTACCTAGTGCTATTTTCCTTGAATTGTTCATGTAATCTTGTGGATCTCATGTATGCTACTCTAGTGGATGTGATATTTGGGTTTGTTTGAGTATTTTGTGCCTTGTGTTCTTGAGTGTTCTTCCTGTTTCCCCCCTCCAACTGTGAAAAGACCCCCCTAGGGTTTTGCCCTACAACATCTTGGTATCATGAGCAAGGTTGATTCACATCTTGGAGTCCCATCCCCCATTTGCTAGCTTGATTTTGTTGTTTTTCGTCCAAATTCGAAAATCTCCACCAAAAACAGCCCCCCCCCCATTTTTCTTGCAATTTGTTGGATCTTGTGAGATTTGGTTGTTTTGGTCCACGAATTTGGTGTTTGGCAAGTGGATCTACCCAGGTTCCAGCTTCCCCACCTTTCCTTCCTTCGAAATTGGCCAAAAAAAACTTGGAAAAAATTCCCACGTATCAGGAGCAGTTCATCCGCTCGCAAAGCACCCCGTTCACACGGGCCATCGGGACCCCGTGCACACGGGCCTCACTTACTCCGTGCGCATGGACCCTCCAGAAACTTTCAGCCATTTCTATTTTGCATAGTTTTGTTTCCAAACCACCACTCGTGTTCTTTCACACTATTTCTCGTGGTTGTTTGAGTTTCTGGCTGCGGTTTCTCGTGTGTCCTAAGGTGTTTCGGCTACTTAGGCGCATTTGGACATCATCATCACCGCTTCTCGACCATCGACTCAGACTCCACACCGGCTTTGACAAATTCATCTCCATTCCAACCGTAAGCAAGGACAGTAAACTCGACGACACTCACCTTTGCTTTTGCATTGATAACCCAAGCCATTTTGCGTCGCTTACCTATCTAGACTAGCAAGTTGAGAATTGTTGGTCCACGCTTTTGTGTACCGTAGTGATCGTGTTATCATCTTTGTGCAATAAGTCTCTCCCGTGCATATCTTATAATACTTGTCTCATATCATACTTGGCTCGAGCATCGAGCATAGAAAAAAAGCATTTAAGCAAAAGAGGAGACACGTAGAGCTTGTAAATAATAGCATTGAGCCTTGTTGCATAGTCATATCATCTTGGTCACCACGTACATAGCATAGTTGGGATTGAAGACGGCACGTTTCTCTCATAGGTTGGTGCATAAGCGTATTGATGCGGAACATCCCAAGGTCATCCCCATGGACCTACCATCGTCTTACCAAGTGCCTAGCGGACCCATAACACGAGCACGTGCAAGAGCTCTTGAAACCGAGGTGACATCTCTCCTCTCACAAGTTCACTCCGATGCACATGAGACATGGCTACTACCTCAAACGAAGACATTATGTATACTCAGGTGTCAAGAAGATAGCCATGAATAAGCTAAGGAGCAAGGAGAATCAAAAGAGGAAGATGGACATGAAGAAGAAGAGATGCGGAAGAAGCTACAGGCTTCGGAAGACCGACCAGGGCCGGACGTCCGACCCAGCCCGGACGTCTGACACACCCAACCCGAACCAAAACTATGGCTTTCTGAAGCCACCGGGCCGACCGGCACCCGGACGACCGACCCCGACCGAACGTCCGACCGAAGACCACCCGAGCCGAATCTACGGACATCCGACAGGCATCGGACGTCCGGACCCTCGCGAGCCTCTAGACGACCGGTGAATCCCGGACATCCGACGCCTGTGTGCTGTTACGTGTTTGATGAGGACATCAATACCATTGTTACACTCACATCCCCTGCTGCTATACATACTGGACCAATTACTAGAGCTCGCGCACGCTAATTGAATTATCAGATACTTTCGTTTCTTGGTAACAATTCTAATGTTCATGAGAATATGATGCTGCCTAAACTGGATACATTTGTTGTGCTTACAAATGAAGGACCTAGCTTGGGCAAGAAAGATGAACCTTGGAGCAAGTTCAAGCATGGAGATGATGGCATGCGCAAGGGGAACAAGAATGGATGTACAAGTGATGATTCCAGGACTTTGAAGCCACCATAATGAGTGCATGAAGCCTTGGACGAAATATACAAGATGCCGCTTCATAAGTTTCGTCTAGAGGCTATTCTAGGTGCCGCGTCACCTTATTTTTGGGCCAGGCCCATATAATTTCGAATTACTTGATTATAGGCAGTTTTTAGAGTCCGTATGTGTGGGGAAACAAGAGTTAGGGTTGGTTTTGGACCCCTCCTCCAAGGGCCACGAAATTCCACCTCTTCCTCCATATATACAACCCTTAGGGCGTCGTTTAGACTTTGGGTTTTGTTTAGATCAAAAGTTCGCCATAGCTGCAACTTCGCGTACTTCGTTTGTGTTCAATGACCACACCAAGACGTGACAGAACCCCACCTTGATCCATAAAGCTTTCATCTTATATTCGCAATCTCCAGATTGCAATCTCTGTTTCTTGATTGTTCTTTGTTTGCTCGCAGGAAATAGACCCTCGTGGTCAGGTTGATCATGAGCATGGGCAATAACCCTCGAAAGTTGGTTTAGCGATCGCTAAGGCGCGATGTCTTCGCACGTTCATAGTCGGATCGTCAAAGTCGACTCCCAAAGAAAACGATATCTATCTCATCGAAACATCGGCACACCTTCGCCTCTATCAAGTGGTATCAGATTTCCAGGTTGCTCGGTGAGATTTTACAATTTTTCGTAGTTTAGATCGAGTCTGTTCTTCATACCTACAGTCCATGAAAAAGCCAAAAAAATTAGGGTTAATTCATCCTATCCGAACCAATCTGAGCCTTTGCATAATCTTTTCTATATTTGCTTTGTTGAATTTGCGGTTGCATCGTCGTGTCAAGTTGCTGGTCTTAGCGTCTAGTCCTTTAGAGTTTCGAGTTCTGTTCACAGGTTGTCACGTCGCCGCTGCCATATATCACGACCGCATCATCATCATCGCTGCTGCCATATACCACCACCACACCAACTTCATCATCGCTGCCATATACCACCACCATATATTTACCACCAATCCGAGTCCATATACGCCACCACATATCCGTCGCCATCACGACAATTCGAGTCCACCTGCAATATATATCCGCCACCAGTTCGAGTTCCACCAGATTCATCTCCGCCACCAGTACGAGTTCCACCAGATTCATCTCCGCCACCAGTCCTAGTCCGAGTCCAGTATTTTGTTACTCTGTTTTGGATTTCCAGATCACGCCATACTCCAAGTCGTGATAGAGTAGGACTCCCGAACTATCGTGCTACCCGCAGTAGAAAAATTGTTCCAATTTAAAAAAAAACTAAGTCTGGAAAATTATGGCTAGGCGGTTTTAGACCATTTGTTGACTTTTTTGAATTTTTTTTGTTGCGGAGCAAAAAAAGAGGAAAAAGTGCAAAAAAAGTGAAAAAAGGAAAAAAATCAGAGCGTGCTCCTCACTTGTTTACGTGCAGCACCGTGATTTTGTTAGTGTTCTAGGCTCGCGTCTCTAGCACGGTCTAGCCTAGGACCAGCATAGTACCGTCGTTGAGCATTTATTCAACTTTGCATCTCTGAATTGATTATTGCTGACCCTTTTTGCTACCATATTATAAGCCTTCCCAGCTTCACATACATCTACGTCATGCGTTTGACTCTCCCTGGTAATCGCTCTATCCAAGCTTTGAGAATTTTGACTACGACGGTTGCCGATCACCGCCTGCTGCTGGGTAAGAACTGGTAAGAATTGAGATTTTCTTCACGGATTTGTGACACCCACCACCACCTCTTGTTAGTAGTCTGTAGGATCATATTCTTGTGTGTTTCTATTACTGCTAACCATGGCAGGATCACAAGCCAACGAGACTGACTGGGAGAACATGACGAATAAGGAGTTGCAAGATAAATTTCAGCAAATGATGAGTGGACAGGTGCAAGATGTGCTAAACAGATTTGAAGAGGCCATGGAGAAGATAGATGGCACGGACAAGACATTCGCAACAAAACTCGATAACAAGTTTAATGAATTGCTCGCGCGTCTTCCACCACCACCACCGGCTGCACCTGATGCACCTCTACGACAACAACAGCAACAACAACAACGACTACCTCCACGTCGCGAAACAACCCTGCCCCGAGCGAGCCGTGTCCCTCTTGCGCCTGACCAAACTATTGGTGCTGCTGTTGATACTTCTGTGGCTCCTGCTACTAATGCGGAGGAGGATGATTATGTGGGTGATTATGAGGATGAGTTTGATCAAAATCAGAACTACGTGCAACCACCAGCACCACAACTACCAGGTCGTCCACATGCAAATAATGGCAATGGTAGGGCTCTCCGTCAGGTACGATATCATGACCATCTCCCTAAACTGAAATTGAATATTCCACCATTTGAGGGTAGATATGTTCCTGATATGTATCTTACTTGGGAGTTAGAAACTGAACAACGATTTACATGTTTACAATATCGTGAGGAGAGACGTGTTCCTGCTGCTGTTTGTGATTTCACTAGCTTTGCATGTGTGTGGTGGTCTGGGCATTGTAGATTATATCCTATTCCAGCTACTTGGGCTGCTTTGAAAACTGCTATAGGTACTCGTCGGGTTCCACCATATTATCAATGTGAATTACTTCAAAAATTGCAGCGTTTAAGACAAGGAAAACATTCTGTAGAAGAATATTATTAGGTATTACAAACTGGCATGATTAGATGTGGTATTGTTGCGGAGAATGAACCTATGCTTGCATGTTTTATGGGTGGATTAAATGGAGAGATTCATACCATTCTAGAGTGTAAGGAGTATACTGATATCACTCATTTATTCCATCTTGCTTGTAAAGCTGAACGTGAAGTGCAGGATCGACATGCATTAGCGCGAACTAACTTTTCTGCAGATCGATCTTCATCATGGACACCACGTGCATCCTCTAATCCACTACACCAGCACCTCCATCAGGTGCCACCTCCAGCCATGATAGAAGAAAGCAGGCACAACCACCACTATCTGCCAATAGCACACCTGCCGGGCCTGCGGAGAGCTCTTCTTCTTCCATGGCATCAACAGGGCACACAAGTGATATTATTTGTCGTCGTTGTAAGGGAAGAGGACATTTTGCGATAGAATGCAAATCTCAGCGTGTGATGATTGCTACTGAGGATGGTGGGTATGAGTCCGCTAGCGACTATGATGAGGAACTTTGGCTCTTATTACACATGAAGAACACGGTGGAGATGATTCTGATCATGAGACGCAATACATGGCCGCTGAAGATGCTGATAGGTATGAACGTTTAGTTTCTCAACGTGTTTTGAGTGTGCAGGTTACACAAATTGAGAAAAATCAGAGGCATAATTTGTTCCATACAAAGGAAGTTGTGAAGGAACGTTCTATTCGCGTCGTCATAGATGGAGGGAGCTGCAACAACTTGGCTAGCTTGGAGATGGTGGAGAAGCTATCTCTCACCACAAGACCACATCCACATCCTTACTACATCCAATGGTTCAATAACAGCGGCAAGGTTAAGGTAACATGTACTGTTCGTGTGCATTTTAGTATCTCTACCTATGCTGATTATGTTGATTGTGATGTGGTACCCATGCAGGCATGTTCCTCATTACTTGGTAGACCATGGCAATTTGATAAAAATTCTGTACACCATGGTAGAAATAATCAGTATACACTTGTTCATAAGGATATCCATATTACTTTGGTTCCTATGACTCGTGAATCCATTTTCAAAGATGATAATAATAGAGCTAATAAAGCAAAACCGGAGAAAAATAAGAGTGAAAATCAGATTGCGGCAAACGAATTTGACCAACAAATGAAACCTAATAATAAACCATCTAGTGTTGCTTCTGAAATTAAATTGAAAAGTGCATGTTTACTTGCCACAAAATCTGATATTGACGAGCTAGATTTTAGCAAATCTGTTTGCTATGCTTTTGTGTGCAAAGAGGCATTATTTTCATTCGAGGACATGCCTTCCTCTTTGCCCCTGCTGTCACTAACATTTTGCAGGAGTTCGCTGACGTCTTCCCACAAGACGTGCCGCCGGGATTACCACCTATTCGAGGGATTGAGCATCAAATTGACTTAATTCCTGGTGCATCGCTACCAAACCGTGCACCATACCGTGCCAATCCAAAGGAGACGAAGGAGATTATGCGTCAAGTACAGGAGCTGCTCGACAAAGGTTACATACGCGGATATCTTAGTCCTTGTGCTGTTCCTATTATACTAGTGCCTAAAAAGGATGGTACGTCACGCATGTGTGTTGATTGTAGAGACATTAATAATATTACTATTCGTTATCGTCATCCTATTCCTAGGCTAGATGATATGCTCGATGAATTGAGTGGTCTACAATTTTCTCCAAAGTTGATTTGCGTAGTGGTGACCATAAAATTCGTATGAAATTGGGAGATGAATGGAAAACAACATTTAAAACTAAGTTTGGCTTATATGAGTGGTTAGTCATGCCTTTTGGGTTAACTAATGCACCTAGTACTTTCATGAGACTAATGAACGAAGTTTTACGTGCTTTCATTGGACGATTTGTGGTAGTCTATTTTGATGATATATTGATTTAGAGCAAATCTTTGGAGGAACATTTGGAACATTTACGTGTTGTTTTTATTGCTCTACGTGATGCACGTTTGTTTGGTAACCTTGGGATGTGCGCCTTCTGCACAGACCGAGTATCTTTTCTTGGCTATGTTGTTACTCCACAGGTAATTGAAGTTGATAAAGCCAAGATTGAAGCTATTGAGAGTTGCGCGCAGCCCAAAACGGTCACACAAGTGAGGAGTTTTCTTGGCCGCGCTGGATTCTATAGGCGTTTTGTGAGAGATTTCAGCACCATTGTTGCACCTCTCTACGAGCTTACCAAGAAGGATGTGCCTTTTGTTTGGAGTACCACACAGGAAGAAGCCTTCACGGTATTGAAAGATAAGTTGACACATGCTCCTTTACTCCAACTTCCTGATTTTAATAAGACTTTTGAGCTTGAATGTGATGCTAGTGGAATTGGATTAGGAGGTGTGCTATTACAAGATGGCAAACCTGTTGCATACTTTTCTAAAAAATTGAGTGGGCCTAGTCTGAATTATTCTACTTATGATAAAGAATTATATGCTCTTGTTCGGACTTTAGAGACATCACATCATTATTTATGGCCCAAAGAATTTGTTATACATTATGAACATGAATCTTTGAAACATATTATAAGTCAAGCTAAACTGAATCATAGACATGCTAAATGGGTTGAATTCATTGAGACTTTCCCTTATGTTATTAAGCACAAGAAGGGTAAAGAAAATGTTATTGCTGATGCATTGTCTCGTCGCTATACTATGCTTTCACAACTTGACTTCAAAATATTTGGTTTGGAGACCATCAAAGATCAATATGTGCATGATGCTGATTTTAAAGATGTAATGCAGAATTGTAAAGAAGGAAGAACATGGAACAAGTTCGTCATTAATTATGGATTTGGGTTTCGTGCTAACAAGCTATGCATTCCAGCTAGCTCCGTTCGTCTTTTGTTGTTGTAGGAGGCGCATGGAGGAGGACTAATGGGACACTTTGGCGTGAAGAAGACGGAGGACGTACTTGCTACACATTTCTTTTGGCCAAAGATGAGACGGGATGTTGAGCGTTTTGTTGCTTGCTGCACTACATGTCAAAAAGCTAAGTCACGACTCAATCCTCATGGTTTATATATGCCTTTGCCTGTACCTAGTGTTCCATGAGAGGATATATCTATGGACTTTGTTTTAGGTTTACCTCGAACAAAGAAGGGGAGGGATAGCATATTTGTTGTCGTGGATAGGTTCTCGAAAATGGCACACTTTATACCATGTCATAAAAGCGATGATGCTGTTAATGTTGCTGATTTGTTCTTTCGTGAAATTATTCGCTTGCATGGTGTGCCAAATACTATTGTTTCAGATCATGACACTAAATTTATGAGCCACTTTTGGAGATGTTTATGGGCTAAGTTGGGGACTAAACTGATTTTTAGTACTACTTGCCACCCCTAAACTGATGGACAAACTGAAGTAGTCAATAGAACATTGTCTTCTATGCTTAGGGCTGTTTTGAATAGTAATAAGAAAATGCGGGAAGAATGCTTGCCTCATATTGAATTTGCTTATAATTGATCATTGCATTCTACTACTAAGATGTGCCCTTTTGAAATTGTGTATGGTTTCCTACCTCGTGCACCTATTGATTTGTTGCCTCTTCCATCTTCGGAGAAGGTTAATTTTGATGCTAAAGAACGTGCTGAATTGATTTTAAAAATGCATGAGTTAACTAAGGAAAACATTGAGCGTATGAATGCTAAATATAAACTTGCTGGAGATAAGGGTAGAAAACATGTTGTGTTTGCTCCTGGAG
Organism: Triticum dicoccoides; assembly: GCF_002162155.2. NCBI lineage: Eukaryota > Viridiplantae > Streptophyta > Magnoliopsida > Poales > Poaceae > Triticum > Triticum dicoccoides. Next base: position 333,024,831 of record NC_041384.1, on the reverse strand, counting down.
ATCTTGTTTGGTTACATTTGCGTAAGTATAGATTTCCTAATTTGCACAAATCAAAGCTAATGCCACGTGCTGATGGTCCTTTTAAGGTGTTAGAGAAAATAAATGATAATGCATATAAACTTGAGCTGCCTGCAGATTTTGGGGTTAGTCCTACTTTTAACATTGTAGATTTTAAGCCTTATTTGGGTGAGGAAGATGAGCTTTCGTCGAGAACGACTTCATTTCAGGAAGGGGAGGATGATGAGGACATCAATACCACTGTTACACCCACAACCCTTGCTGCTATACATACTGGACCAATTACTAGAGCTCGCGCATGCCAATTGAATTATCAGGTACGTTCGTTTCTTGGTAACAATTCTAATGTTCATGAGAATATGATGCTGCCTAAATTGGATACATTTGTTTTGCTTACAAATGAAGGGCCTAGCTTGGAGAAGAAAGAAGAACCTTGGAGCAAGTTCAAGCATGGAGATGATGGCATGCGCAAGGGGAACAAGAACGGAGTTACAAGTGATGATTCCAGGACTTTGAAGCCACCATAATGAGTGCATGAAGCCTTGGACGAAATATACAAGATGCCACTTCATAAATTTCGTCCAGAGGCTATTCTAGGTGTCGTGTCACCTTAGTTTTGGGCCAGGCCCATGTAATTTTGAAATACTTGATTATAGGCAGTTTTTAGAATTCGTATGTATGGGGAAACAAGATTTAGGGTTGGTTTCGGACCCCTCCTCCAAGGGCCACGAAATTCCCCCCTATCTTCTCCATATATACAGCCCTTAGGGCATACTTTAAACTTTGGGTTTTGTTTAGATTAAACGTTCGCCATAGCTGCAACTTCGCATACTTCATTTGTGTCCAACGACCAGACCAAGACGTCACAGAACCCCACCTTCATTAATAAAGCTTTCCTCTTTTATTCGCAATATCCAGATTGCAATCTCAGTTTCTTACTTGTTCTTCGTTTGCTCATAGGAAATAGACCCTCGTGGTCAGGTTGATCGTGCTCTAGCGTGGTCAATAACCCTCGGAAGTTGGTTTAGCGATCGCTAAGGCTCGTAGTTGTATCGTCAAAGTCGACTCCCACAGAAAACGATATCTATCTCATCGAAACATCGGGACACCTTCGCCTCTATAAGTGTTGGGCCGCAGCCCATGTTCCCCTTCGCTCCTCTTTTGCACTAAGACTATAAATAGACCTCCTATTCCTTCTAGCTAGGGTTGGCATTGGTTTAGCTCATATTAGAGATAGAGCATTGCTCATCCACATCGGATCTACTCCACGAGAGAGACCGCGGCCCCTCTTCGGAGAAGATCCCTTTGGATTCAAGACCTCCTTGCGGAGTAGAACCTCAAGACCTCCTCACGGAGAAGATCGGCTTCCTTTGTATCGCCCCTAGTTGACCGTGGATCGTGTGATCTCTTATGTACTCGAGGATCTAGCATATGTGTGACTATTTCTTGTTGGTTTAGTGTTTCTCTCGTGTTTTCCCTCGTGTTTCCCCTCGTGTTCTTCCTCGTGTTCTTCGTGTTCATCGCAGGATCCACTCCTTTCGTGAAAGATTGGCCGAATAGGGTTCTACCCTACATCATCTTGGTATTTAGAGCCACGTTGATCACGATTTCGAAGCCTCCCCGTTGTGTTTCTAGCCTTGTTTTTGTTGATTTTGTCCCTAATTCGAAAATTCCCCACAAAAATAGCCCAATTTTTTTGTGATTTGTTGGTGTGTTGAAATTTTGTTGGTTTTGATCCGTGGATTTTCTTTGCCTTGAGTGGATCTACCTTTCCCCCCTTGTTTCCACCCTTTCCATCCACGAAATCACCCGGATTTGACCTATTTCACCTCATCCACCCCGCCGACGTGCAGTTCATCCCATGCACGAAAAGTGCCCAGGCACCAAACGTCCGATGACCAGACGACCGGCCCATCCCGGACGTCCGACGATACCTGACGAAACTGATTTTTTTTCAGTTTTAGTCACCACCACTGCCCCACTTCTGTTTTCGCACTCCCACCCCTGTTACACCACATATACTTCCGCATACCACCACCACTTCCGCATAGCACCGCCATATACCACATACACAACCATCGCTTACCACTACTAACTTCGACAATTTTGTCCCGTTTTGCTTTGAGAATTTGAGTTGCGGTTCCGTGTCCTATTTGTGTTTCAGCTATTTAGGTATGGTTCGACATCAACATCACCGCCGCTTATCTTCACCACAGACGCGTCATCAACAACGACCACCTCGACTACATCTTGGTATTCGTGCCACCATTTTGACACAATACCGTATGCAAGAAGCAGTAACCTCACCTTGGTATTGGACATATCATTCTTGCCATTACTTCGATAGCCATCATAGCCTTACTCCTTTGCGCCGCTTACCCATCGAGACTAGCTTTTGAGTATTGCCGGCAACGAGACTTGTGCACATTAGTGATCATACTTCCCATAGCATACATACATCATTGGTGCATATATTGGTATCATCTCTCGTGTCACAAGGTTTTCATCGCATACACAATTGCTATCTTGGTTCGTGAAGCATTGCATGAGAAAAGAGCTCAAACAACAAAGAGCCAAACAAGCTTTTAAGCAAAAGTGAAAGATAAGAAAAGAGCTTTTAAGCAAGAACCATAGCATCATACAACATTAAGATTGTCATACTAGATCATCTTGGATCATATCATAGAAACACCTCGCATAGAGAATACTTGGGATAGAAGTCGTTGCAATTTTTGCTAAGTAGGTTGTGCACAAGTCTTCGTATTCGCCTATTGTGCAATCGTGCTAGGGTCTCTCTAGTGTTGTGCAACAAGAGCATTTTAGTGGATTCCACATTTTGGCTCAACCTTGGTTGCACGACCCCACTTATCTCTTTGCGTGTGTGTTCACGTGTACCTTATATTGCTTGGTCTACTTGTTACATTGCAAACTTGTGAATCTTTTCCAACATTATTGAAGCTCATTAACAATTGCATCAAATTTTTGTGCCACCATCCTAACCAAGCTCCACCATAAAATTTTACTTGTGTAGGTGTGAGAAACCGACAAGAATTGGTACCAATTGTGCTATTTCCTTGTCCACATTGGAGTGATCATTGATCCACCTTCAACTTCGGTCAAGGTACATTTGGTATACGCTCTTCTCTTTCTACCATTCACATTTTCTCTTGGAATGATGGATAGGCCAAGTACTTCTACCAACCCACTCTTCATTGAGTACGACGACAATATGAACTCCTACGTCACCAAGAGCCACCTCTTTGGTGCACAACGTGCTTGGCATCAAGAGCAACAAGCAATGAGTGAACGCATCGACAACCTCGCCGCCGACTTGCGACTCTCTGAGCAACGTACAAGGGACTACTTCGACCACAAGCTCGATGATCACAAACAAGAGAACGATGCAAGAATGGACGAGATTCGTGCTTTGTTGCTCAACTGCTCTCCACTTCGTACTCATCAAGACAGAGCCGCTCAAGTCGACACTCCGACTTCATCCTCTCCGGCTCAAGTTCAATGACATCGGACACTCTTCGACGTGCCGCGCGCAACGATCGTCAAGCAAGCCTCAATCCTCTACGCGACACCGACTCTCAAGAGCACCGACAACGTCAAACCCAAGCGGCTTTTACGCTAGCACGAGAATGGCAATGACAACGCCAACATGAAGGGGAAGAGCAAGCGCGTTTACACCAAGATGCACAAGATGCCGAGGCACAACGCCAGCAACAACAACTCCGTGAAGCTCAAGCACTTGAGGCGCAATGTGCCCTCCGAGATTCAAGTCGAGCCGTAGCCAACCGAGGCCAACAATGTCAAGGACCTTTCGCCCTAACAACGCTTACAAGATTGACCTCCCGCGCGACAAGTTCAATGTGAGTGACATCTTCAATGTCAAGGACCTTTCGCCCTACCATGGTGATGAAGAATTTGATCCGAGGTCAGATCTTTCCCTAGGGAGGGGAGATGATGCGGAGCATTCCAAGGTCATCCCCATGGACCTACCATCATCTCACCAAGTGCCTAGCGGACCCATAACACAAGCAAGTGCAAGAGATCTCGAAACCGAGGTGACATCTCTCCTCTCACAAGTTCACTTCGATGCATATGAGACATGGCTACTACCTCAAACGGAGACATTATGCATGCTCAGGTGTTAAGAAGTTAGCCATGAAGAAGCTAAGGAGCAAGGAGAATCAGAAGAGGAAGATGGACATGAAGAAGAAGAGATGCGGAAGAAGCTACAGGCTCCGGACGACCGACTAGGTCCGGACGTCCGATGATCTCCAGGCTCTGGACGTCCGACACACCCACACCCGAGCCAAAACTATGGATTTCCGAAGCCACCCGGACGACCCGCGCCCGAACGACCTGATGTAGGGTGGAACCCTATGTGGCCGATCTTTCACGAAAGGAACGAATCCCAACTAAGAACACAAAGAACACGGGGAAGAACAGAGGGAAATCACAAGGGGAAACACTCAAGAACAAGTACAAGGTGATCTTAGAGGGGATCTTCCTGTGAGGGGTCTTGAATCCAAGGTGGATCTTCTCTGAAGAGGGGCCGCGATCTCTCTCATGGAGTAGATCCGTAATGGATGAGCAGAGCTCTATCTCTAAATGAGCTACTACTTCGCTAACCTTAGAAAGGATGAGGGGAAGGTCTATTTATAGTCTAAGGCACGAAGGGGTATGTGGGAGAGAGATACAAGGCCAAAGGCCCGGCTGCGCATAGGCAGGGTCGGACGTCCGGTCGGGGTCGGACGTCCGGTCGCTCGCGGGGGTCCGGTCGTGCGGAGGGCATCGGACTTCCGACATTTATTTTCTGACTGGTGGCATCGGACGTCTGGTCGGCATCGGTTGTCCGGGCGCTGGGGACTTGTCGGACGTCCGGCTGATTTGGCTCGGGTGTAGATGTGTCGGCCGTCTGGTGGGGGTCGGACGTCCGCTCGCTGGGAGGGGCCGGTTGTCCGGTGTCGTCCAGATGTCCGCTCGCTGAAGCTTCTTCGGCAGCTCTTCTTCTTGCGTCTTCGCTTCCACGCTTCCCTCGCAGATGGTGTAGGTGTTCCTTGGCGCTTGCACTCCTCCACGTCATCTGTAGTGTTCCAACAATACCTATGCATGCACATGAGTGGAGTGTCAAGTAGTATACCATCCTCGAAGGGGTCAAGTGAGCACGTGTGAAGGAGATGATTCACCTTTGTGTATGTGAAGTAGAGGTCACCTGTGTCACTTTCCAAACAGACTCTTTACATGGTGATGTCCATGGGATGCTCCACATCATATCCCCTCCCCTAGGAAAGATCCGATCTCGGGTCGAAAACCAAATCACCATGGGAAAGAGATGGCTTCGCCATGTAAAAGTGGACGTTCACCAAGTACTTGTCGTCTGGAAGCTCGAAATGGGCACTTTCCAATGTCTCACCGTCTTGTGATTCCTTCAAAAGGAGTAAGGACAACAAACACTTGTAAAAACAAATGTGGTTAGCGTTAGTGCAAAACCAAGCATTCAAGAGGTGATTGACCAAAAAAGTGTCGTCATCATGCAAAGCATATTGTTTGACGAAGGATTGTGACATGGCATGTAAGCACATAAATTGAGCATAATCAAGGATATCATGGGGACAAGCATGTAAATGTTAGGTAGTGATGCAAATATGTTGGACAAGTGAACAAGCATCTACCTCAAGCTCATAGCAAACATTCACAAATTGCTCAATGAAAGGTCTATGGTTGGCATAAGAGTCATTCACAACACCAAATAAAATGAAGTGTCTAAACACATGGGACAAGTGCAAGAAAAACCAAGCATAATGTGCATAGGGTGTAGTGAATATAGTGTGGCACTCAACACAGTAGAAGGAGCAATTGTTCATCATGTGTGAGCCAATCAAGTCAATCATGTGACAAGTAATGGGACATCGCATATGTGAATAAATGTTATTGTTGCAACCAAACATGTGATAGGACCATGTAAGCCAAGAATTGGATGCAACACACAAGGCATATATATCATGATGCATGGAATGGTGAAAATGACAAGTCGAAGCAAGATCTCTAACATGTGTGCAAGCAAGTGGTTCAAGATGAACAATAAGTCTCATGGTGCAAGCAACACAAGTAGGATGATCCGTAATATCCATGCTCAAGAAAGATGTCACCTTGAAGGCATGTGCTTGTGCTTTCTTCACATTGCCGAAGTGGTAGGAAAGGTGGTGTAGAAGCGAGTCATGGTCTAATGTATGAGGCTCGCTCTCAAGAGCTCGAATGGTCAACTCATGTGACATGGAAGTTGACACGAAGTCCAAGTTTCCTACACATGCACAAAACAAAGCAAAGAGCATATGCACATGGTAGATAAACACATCATCCATCATGATGGTTCTCTTCTCTTGCACATAACCATTAGAAGCACAAGTGTATGAATAATAAGATGCAACAATGGCAATATTCATGGCACGAGGTATATGGTGCAAAGAGGTAAGACAAGCATGCTTCACAAGAAATATGTCAAAATCTCCAAATATATGTGAGAATGCTATGGGGGCAATCTCATGAGCCAGATTAGAATCATTGTTGCACTCAATACATGGAAAATTGTCTAACATGAGAGAGGCAACACATGGAGATATATGACAGAAGCAATAACAATCATGTACAAAGCATGTAGATGGGTGTCATCAACCGCATGAAATGAGCAAGTATGAATCATTGGTGATGCAACATAAGCAAGCATAGTAATCAAGTCGTGCAAGCTAGTAGTGCGAAGATGCAACTTACTAGAGGAAATCATGGCAATCAAGTCATGTGAGCAAATAATAGACATAGACAATGCACATGACATATCGCAAGCACGAACACAAAGCAAGATGAAAGTATCATCATAGGCACGGTGTACAAAGCAAACATGGCAATGGCAAGCAATATCTCCACCAAGCTTGCAGATACACATACAAGTAGTAGAATCAATCATCATGTGCAATGCAAAGCATGGGTCACAAATGCATGGCAAAAACATAGGAATAATCATATCATGCAAAGTGAACATGGCAAGATTGGGCAAATGATATATAACGGACAATAACCCATAGCCAAGTGAGGGCCATGTAGAAGAAATGTGCGAAGTCTTTGCGTGAAGAGAGCGGTGGGAAAGACAATCCATGGGATCCCAAGTCATCATTGCTCTCTAGAGCTCGTTTTGTCAACTCGTGGGATTGCGAGGTTGACAAGTATTCATGGGTACCTACACAAAAGAAACACAAACCAAAGAAATTGTGTGTGTGGTAAATCTACACATTATCCATCATGATGTGTATGTGCACGTGAGAGTTAGTACAAGATAAGCATCGCTCAAAGAAATTTGATGCATGGTATGGGAACATGTCATCCATCATGAAAGAATAGTTATTGTGTATAACACGATGTGGACACAAATTAAGAATGCAAGTATATGGCACATCAATAGCATGTTTATTCATGGGGAGCATATTGTGCACATAAGTATGAGGATCATGGGTGGGATGAATCAAAATCTCCTAACATGTATGAGGAAACTATGGGGGTCCCCTCATGAGCAATATTATAAACATCATATGGAAAAATGCAGAACATCCAAAACAATGCACATCCGAAGCTAGGTGGTTATGTCATGGCATATGAGATAAATGATGCAAAGGTAGCATGTCAATATCATCAGAAGAGAAACAAATGCCAATAACCATAGGCTTGTCATCTATGCCATATGTGAAAATTGGGTTTATTTTAATAGCATATGCAAAGTCACTATGAAGAGATTGCAAATATGACATATGATTGATCTCATGCATAGCATATGACAAGTCAAGCGGATTGGCAAACATGATGTGACCGAGAGAATTAGCACAAGGAATCCTAAGTAACATGTCATCACAACTAATAGACTCCACATGGCAATCATCATACTCATCATAAATGGGTAAATCATCGCCTGGGGACGTCGCACTAGCATGAAGCATGGTAATAAGTTGATCGACATCATGCAAGCAATCAATGTCAAGAATGTCCAGTAGTGGGACTAGAGCATCACCTTCACCTATGTTACCTTGGTCATTCCACTCATGTGGTGTATGTAAGGTGGGAAAGACCAAATGGTGGTCATCTTCATCTTGATGGAACCATGTGGGAGTGCATCATATTCCACCATGGACATCGTCTTGTCCAAAGGGAGGACGAAGTCATCGCGAATCGGCGCGTCATCATAGATGGGACCTAACACCAAATGAGAAGACACAATAGAGGTAGAGGTCAAGTCGTTAGTGTTGAAAGTGGCCTCACATGACCTATCAACTATCTCACTCACTCTATGTGGTGGTTCACTCACTCCCTCATGGTAGGTGCACTCAATGTCACATATGGTGGAGTCACTCATCTCACTCAAGTGGTGGGGGTTGTGGCTCTCGTCACATGGGAATTATGTCAACACATCATATATCGGGATAGTGGTGAAGTCACTCTCACTCTCAATATGGAGGCTAAAGTCACTCAAGTCATCATATGTCGCCATGGTTGAAGGGAAAATCCCATGCTCATCCATCTCATCGTCGTCGCCATGGATGAAGGCCGAAGATGGCACATCATCACGCTCGCCTCCTAAGATGGAAGCATCATCCTTTCTCGTCATGATGTTGCTCGCCTCCAAAGCATGTTCCTTTATTGTCTCCATAGTCGTAGTCATCGTCGCACCGTCTTGAAAAAGAGTCGTGGAGGACTCGACATCATTAATGCCACAAAGAGGCATGGCGGTGAAGTCAAACTTGGGAGCACCGTCTTGGAGCTCGTCGGGATTGGACATCTTGGTGGTACTAGCCTCATGCTCATCGTCTTGGAGCTTGGTCATCGTGAAGTGAGCTTGTGGTCGAGAAGCTTTGGCCTTCATGAGTTCTTGTTCTGCCTTGAGAGCACCAATGTAGTAGTCGTCGAGGGACTTGTAGTTCTCAAGGAAGAGAGTCTTGGAGTGTCGTTGTGCAATCCCATGATGAAGTGGAACTTCATCGAAATGGGGTCGTCCACGCCGGCTCGTCACAAGGCAATCTTCATCTCCTTGAATACTCGTTGATGGACTTGGATCCTTGGATGGTGTTCTCCAATTGGCGTTGAAGTTGTTCCGTGTAGGTTGGAGGCACGAACTATTGTCGCAAAGCTCTCTTCGTCTTGGGCCAACTCATGTTGTAGCTTTTTGAAGGTGTGTGAAGCCACCATGTGTACGCGTAGCCGTGGAAGTTCCTTGTGGCACACTCCACTTGATCTTCAGGAGGAACTTGATGTAGCTTGAGGTAGTCGTCCATCAAACGTCCCGACTCAAGATACTCCTCGGGTTCTAGAGTTCCATAGAAAGGAATCTCATGGTTGATGTCGAGGTCATATAGCTTGTGGAAGTCGCGGACTTGAGCTTGGGGAGCTTCTCTTGAGCGTAGTCTTGAGGTGCTTGTTGGCGAAGATGCCAAGGGAGATGGTGAAGTCGTTGAGCGGTTGTTGGAGTTGAGCTCTTGACCTTCACGTTCGTGGTGGTGATGGTGTCGATGCCGATGTGACCTTGCTGGAGATGGTAGCTTGGAAGCATGTGTACTTAAGAATCTTCTCGAAGATGAGGAATATCGCTTGTAGGACTTGATGAGGGCTTTGATCTCATCCATTTGAGCTTGCATCTTGGCATCGGTAGAGTTATTCGTGGCATCGAACTCGTCGTTTATGTTGTAGACCGAAGGTGAAATGCCTTGCCTATCCATCACAAGACTTAAGTAGAGGTGAATAGGAAATGAGATAAACAATTCCAAGTTACCTTTTCCCAAAGTTGAGGATGTATCCTGTTTCACTCCATGTGAGATGAAAGAATAGTGGAATTGGTACCGGACTTATTCACTCACACCTACAGACTAAAGCTTATGGAGTAGCTCGGTGAGGATAGTGGCACAGAAATTTAATGCAAAATGTTAGCAAGAGTCAATAAAGTTGAAAGAGATTCACAAATTCGCAAGTGAAACAAGTAGACCAATAGCAATATGTGGTACACAGAAACCCACACATGGATAGATAAATGGGGTCGTGCAACCAAGGAATGAGCCCAAAATGTGGAATCCACAGAAAACGCTCGTGTTGCACAACTCAAGAGAGACGCTAGCACGATTGCTCAATAGGCGGATACGACACTTGTGCACAACCTATGATATGCAAAATGTATCTACTTTCTATCCCAAGTATGCTATGTATGATGTTCCAGTGGTATGATCAAAGATGATCGGATATGACAATCTTATATGCAATGTGGTATGATGCTATGGCTATTGCTTACAAGCTCTTTGCTCTTTCTCTTTTGCTTAAAAGCTTTTTTTTTCTTTTTTGGCCACTTTTGCATAATGCACAAACCAAGATAACAATTGTATATATGCGGGAACAAACTTGTGGCACAAAGGATGATATGATACCAAGATGATCTCGATATGGTATGGTATGCATGCAATGGAAGGTGTAGACCAATGATCACTAATGTGTACAAGTAATGTTGCCAGCAATACTCAAATGGCTAGTATTGATAGGCAAGTGACGCAAAATGGGCTAGGGGTTAACAATGCAATGGCAAGGGAATATACAAAGGAGGGATACCACGATACCTAGATGATATGGAGGTTACTGTCCGTGTGGATGATGAGTGGCGGTGATCTTGATGGAGACACCAAGGTGATGGAGACTCGTTCCTAAGTAGCTGAAACACCTTAGGAAACGGAAAAACCGCGAACTCAAAATCTCAAATGTCAAATGGTGGTAGCGGGAATGCGGTGGTGGTTGCGGAAGCTCAATGGGATTGTGGGAATGCATTGATGGGTTTGCGTGTAGGCAATGCGGAAGTGGAGGGTTATTGGGTTATGTGAGTCGGAGTTGAATGTCACCGCCCCTAAGTAGCCGAAACACCTTAGGAGACAGAACTCACAACTCATACAAAATTGGGTTAAGTTGGGGTGGTGGAAGTGTATGGTGGGCAAGCCTATGCAGAAGTGGTGGTGGTGGTTGATGAAGAAGCATCCCTAAGTAGCTGAGACACCTTAGGAGACTCGAATCACAATTCCAACAACCTCAAATGTGATGGGGAACAAAATTGGTTAGGTTCCGGAAGTGGATGGTGGTGTAGTGGATGATGTGGTGGAAGCCCTAGGCAAAGATGCCAAATTTCACAAAATTTTATAGAGTCAAAAGATGTTGGTGGTATTTTTGTGGGAAGGGGGATGTCAATAGCTTCAAAACGAGCTAAAGAACGTAAAAATCGGAGTTCAGATGAATTAGTTATGGCCGAAACAAAATTTCAGCGAAGTCTGTTTTTACACGTTACGGACGTCCATAAAAGGACGGATGTACGGGGGCCGGACGTCTGGGCAGGCTCGGAAATCCGTAAATTTGTCTCCGGACGTCCGTAATGTGTCGGTCGTCCGGTGGGTCGGGGTCAACGCGAGATGCGAGATCCGGGGCGCGATTTTGGGCGGAATTTCGGGATTTTGGGGTCAAAATTGATGAGATTTCGTGGATGAAAGATGGGGAAACTTGGGGAGATGCTAGATCCACTTGAAACCAAGCAAATCCATGGATCAAATCCAACAAAACTTCTTCAAACCAACAAATCACAAAAAAATTTGGGGCTATTTTTGGTGAGGATTTTTGAATTTAGGGAAGAACACAACAAAGAGGGGAGGCTCCGAAATCGTGATCAACCTAGCTCACGATACCAAGATGATGTAGGGTAGAACCCTATGTGATCGATCTTTCACGAAAGGAGCGGATCCCAACTAAGAACACGAAGAACACGGGGAAGAACGGAGGGAAATCACAAGGGGAAACACTCAAGAGCAAGTCCAATCACACATCCACTAAACAATCAAACACACAAGATCCACAAGGTACATGAACAACAAAGGGGAAAGATACAAGGCAAGGTTCATCTCCACGAGGAGGTCTTGAATCCATGAGGGGATCTTCCCGTGAGGGGTCTTGAATCTAAGGTGGATCTTCTCCGAAGAGGGGCCGCGGTCTCTCTCCTGGAGTAGATCCGTAATGGATGAGCAAAGCTCTATCTCTAAATGAGCTACTACTTTGCTAACCCTAGAAAGGATGAGGGGAAGGTCTATTTATCATCTAAGCCACGAAGGGGTAAGTGGGAGAGAGATACAAGGCCAAAGGCCTGGTTGCACACAGGCAGGGTCGGACGTCCGGTCGCTCACGGGGGTCCGGTCATCTGGAGGGCGTCGGACTTCCGACGTTTCTTCTCTGGACTGGAGGTGTCGGACGTCCGGTCGGCATCGGTCGTCCGAGCGCTGGGGACTTGTCGGACGTCCGGTGTTCTTCGGTCGTCTGGCTGATTTGGCTCGGGTGTAGATGTGCCGGTCGTCTGGTGGGGGCCGGACGTCCGCTCGCTGGGAGGGGCCAGTCGTCCGGTGTCGTCCGGACGTCCGCTTGCTGAAGCTTCTTCGACAACTCTTCTTCTGGCATCTTTGCTTCCACGCTCCCCTCGCGGATGGTGTAGGTGTTCATTGGTGCTTGCACTCCTCCACGTCGTCTGTAGTGTTCCGACAATACCTATGCATGCACACGAGTGGAGTGTCAAGTAGTATACCATCCTCGAAGGGGTCAAGTGAGCACGTGTAAAGGAGATGATTCATCTTTGTGTATGTGAAGTAGAGGTCGCACATGTCACTCGCCAAATGGATTCTTGACATGGTGATGTCCATGGGATGCTCCGCATCACGACCGACCCCGACCGGACGTCCGACCGAAGACCACCCGAGCCGAATCTATGGAAGTCCGACAGGCACCGGACGTCCAGACCCTCGCGAGCCACCGGACGACCGGTGACTCCCGGACGTCTGACGCATGTGTGCTGTTACGTGTTGGGCCGCAGCCCATGTACCCCTTCGCCCCTCTTTTGCACTAAGACTATAAATAGACCTCCTATTCCTTCTAGCTAGGGTTGGCATTGGTTTAGCTCATATTAGAGATAGAGCATTGCTCATCCACATCGGATCTACTCCACGAGAGAGACCGCGGCCCCTCTTCGGAGAAGATCCCTTTGGATTCAAGATCTCCTTGCAGAGAAGAACCTCAAGACCTCCTCACGGAGAAGACCGGCTACCTTTGTACCTGTGACTCCCTCGATTCAATCATACACTAATCATACACGCAAATGTGTACGATCGAGATCAAGGACTCACGGGAAGATATCACAACACAACTCTAGACATAAATTAAAATAATACAAGCTTTATATTACAAGCCAGGGGCCTCGAGGGCTCGAATACATAAGCTCGAATACACCAGAGTCAGCGGAAGCAACAATATCTGAGTACAGACATAAGTTAGACAAGATTGCCTTAAGAAGGCTAGCACAAAAGCAATAATGATCGAAAAGGCAAGGCCTCCTGCCTGGGAGCCTCCTAACTACTCCAGGTCGTCAACGGCCATCACGTAGTAGTAGGCACCCTCGGGGTAGTAGTAGTCATCAGTGGTGTCGTCTGGCTCCTGGGATCCGTCATCTGGTCGCAACAATCGGGTATAGGGGAAAAAGAGGTAGCAAAGCAACCGTGAGTACTCATCTGAAGTACTCAGCAAGCAAGGATCTACACTACATATGCAACATTATCAAAGAAAGGCTGTATATGTGGACTGGGCTGCAGAAATGCCAGAATAAGAGGGGGGAGAAGCTAGTCCTATCGAAGACTAGCATCTTCTGGAAACCACCATCTTGCAGCAACAGGAGGGAGTAGGGTAGCATAAAGTAAAGTAGTAGTAGTGTTATCAACCTCGGCCAGAGATCCTTCCTCGACTCCCCGCGAGAAAGCAATCCCAGAGACATACTATCCATTTCTCATATCCATGTCTCATCTCAAGTATCCAGTTCTAGTTGTATCGACCGGGATGCAACTCCAAGTGTCCATTACCGTAGGACAAGCTATCGATATATGTTTTCTTCCCTGCAGGGGTGCACCAACTTACCCACCACGCTCGATTAACTCCGGCCGGACACACTTTCCTGGGTCATGCCCGGCCTCGGCCAAACAATACGCCGCAACCCGATCTAGGCTTAATAGAGAGGTCGAGCACGCCGGACTAAACCTATGCCCCCCAGGGGTTTTGGGCCATCGCCCCGGGAACTCCTACACATTGCATGGGCGCCCGGTGAGCAGACCTAGCTACCTCCTTCAAAAAGGCAGGTGCTTACCAGTCCAATCCGGCGCGTGCCGCTCAGTCGCTGATGTCTAATAAGCTTCAGTTGATGCATACACTACAAAAAAATACACTTCTGTGATGATATGTGTTTCTCACAGTAGGTCGCTTTTTTTGTCATGCATGTACATCCATGACAAATTTATGATAGAATCAACATAGTCATACCTGTGCTGTCGTAGAAGTGTTCCATGACATTGCCAAAATTATCATCACGGAAGTGTCCACTTCCATGACAATAAATCGCGCGTCACAGAAGTGCTTTCGTCAAGGGTGACCGACACGTGGCATCCACCGTAACGGAATGCCGTTAAGCTATCGGGTCGGGTTTTGGATCTGATAACCCGTTAACAGCCCCGACCAATGGGGATTTTCCACGTGTAAAATCATCATTGGCTGGAGGAAACACGTGTCAGCTCATCGTTGGGACAGATGTCAACCACTCATTGGACGGAAGGCGCCTATGATACGTCGACATGTGGCACGGCCCAATAGAGGCCCATTCCTGTGAAAAGGCCGGCCCGTTTGACTTGGTCAAAAGGTGGCGGGCCGGCCCATGGAAAGCCTGTTAACGGCCTACTCGCATATAGCCCATTTACAGCCCGCTAACCCAAGGCCCGTTACGCCCTATCTGAATTAGGCCCAGCAGCGTCATCTGGGCCATCCAATACAATTCCAGCCCGTTTTCACTTCTGGCCCATGTATGGCCCATGACGTCTTTCGGCCTATATGAGGCCCTATGTAACTCTTGGCCTATTAACGGCCCATGGTGAAACTGGCACGTAATGAACAGTGTATCACTTTACACCCATTAACGGCCCATGGTGAAACTGGTCCGTAATGAACAGTGTATCACTTTATACCCATTAACGGCCCGTTATTCCGTTGGGCCGTTTCTAGCCCATGTTATCTTTCGGCCTTCTCAGAGCCCATTTATTCTTGGGCTCATTTCCAGCATTCGTTTACTTACGGCCCGTTACTGTCATTTTCTGCTTGTGGGCCAAATTCAGCCCGTGGTTACAGTCGGCCCGTTTGTGGTCCGTTAATACGTTGGGCCATTTTCATAGCGTCATCAAATACGGCCTATTAACGATGGCCCGTTACGGTCGGCCCATGAACGGACGATTCCAACTCTAGCCCGTTTACGGCCATAATGCGGCCTGTTATTGGCCCATGTTTGGCCAATCAATCATACGGCCCGTATATGGCCCATTGATGATACGGCCCATAGAAGGCCCATTGTTTCTACGGCCCGTAGAAGGCCTACTATTTCTACGGCCCGTAGAAGGCCCACTGTTTCTACGGCCCGTAGGAGGCCCAGTGTCACTACAGTAAATATTAGCCCATGGTTATTGTGGCCTAGTTTTAAAAAATAGGTTATTGTAGCCACTAGTTAACCGCGGAAAAAGAACTGCAATGACTACAAGCAAACAAATAAACAAGACAACAAGGAAATAAATAAGCAAGCAACTAACGCTAGGCTATCACGGCTATTATACATATTACATCGACTGGGCATCAAAGTTCGCCACCAATGCAAATATAGGGAACAAAGCAGCATATCATATACACTGGCCGTCAAAATTGGCCACCAGTGCAAATAAACGCGGCAGCAAAACAAGAGCATAACTGAAACAACTTCAGAAGAGCTCAAGAAACGTTATCCTGGGTATCCACCATCTTGGCAATAAGGTTAGCAAGCTGATTAGCTTTGTCCTGTTTGGCGCTAAAATCCTCCAACGCTTGCTGTTGCACCAGAAAGTATGCATATGAATGCTCCAGGGACTTCCACAGTCCTTCCGCTTCTTGTCGCAACACAGCTGATCGATGTCTTTCAGCTTGTAGTTGAGACTCAAGAAACCGAACTGATTCAGACAGTGAGTTTGAATAGCTTGTGCAAGCGGTAGTGGCCAGTAACTCCAACACTAAACCAAGACAGGATGTGTCACTATCCTGAACCTTATCTGCATTACTTCCTTTACCGTTGCCTAATAAGGCACTCCTCCCCAATATTCTGTCAGCATTCTAAAAGAAGAAACAAGCAGACACATAACAAGTTTAGCATGTACTAGTATATGAAACTCATTTCGGTGAACTAGTTCATTAGTAAGGTGGACAGGATTAAACTACCAAGTCTTCTATTGCCAAGTACTAGTACATAATAAAAGCATCAAACAAACATATATCTATGTCCTATGGTAGCAATGGAATCTTAAATTAGAACAGTTGTTCTTCAGGTTTAGGCACTTGTTCTACATGAACAGAGTACAATAAGACGCAAGAATATAATACTTAAAAATAGAAAATGAGCTCATAGACCTTACCATATTCTTGGTTCGGGACCGGTACAGAACAAGGCGTTCCCAGTCATCGTCCAGTAAATGTGTCTCAGGAGAACATAAGGGAATTTGATGAGTTTCTTTGCCGGTGAAGTACGTTTTCTTCAGGTAATTCCGATACTGCCACCAAGCATTCTTGAAGATAGCAGAGGTATTAGCACAGGTTACCTAATCCTGAGTTTCCAAATCGGTCCTTCTCTATAGAGAAAAATGGGAAAATTTGCTGTATTATAACCATCATGGAGGTAGGATGTATGGGACGAAGCAAAGTAATTGCCATGAATAACATTACTTACACATAACTCCTGGACAAACACCTGCAACTGGCATTTTCCTTCATCTTCAGTATAATATTTCCAAGATGGGAAGATACGCACATACGATTTAACAACATCAAATGCGATAGATGCTAAACTACGACTAGCTGGTTGTGCTTCCTCCACAGGAATAGGCGTACTAACTGGTGGAGTTGGGGTTCGCCGTGATAGTACTGGCCCTATGGGCACTGGAGCTGCCTTACTAACTGCTCTTGTTTGGGAGCTCTGTGGTGGAGATGGTGCTATGTCAACAGGAACTGGGTTACTATCGGCTGGGGTTGGGGTTAGATTGGGTGAAGCTGGTTCTCTGTCCATCATAGTAGGGGTACAATTTGCGAGAGTTTGGGTTATGTGTGGTAGGGCTGGTTCTTGTGCATGTACAACCGGGGTGCTATCTCCACCAAGAGGTAGCACTGTTTTATTTGAAGACCATGTTTTTAGTCCGCTAGATACTGGCATCACCCGCTCCAATTCAAATGGCTGATAAACAGGAAACATAGTTGAATGTACATACATTGTATGAGAGACAGATGCAATAGATAGTGTGGAAAAAAGAGGGCATGAAATAGTTGACATGTATATTGTTTAACTAAAACGGATAGCATGACATAATTTCACATATATGATGTCTATCTAAACTAGATAGCATAGCATAACATAATTCAAAGATATGATGAATAACTAAACAGGATCGCATGACATAATTCACCTACATGTTATCTAAGTAATCAGGATCGCATCATTTAATTCACATATGTGATTTATATGCTAAACAGAGGGCATTCGATATGATGTCTGAACTAAGAACATGGTGTTGAATATTGTGTATATGATGTCTAAACTATGCAATGCAAGACACCGTATGCATGATATGAGCAGTATAACCGTGCCAAGTTAGAGCATACACCTCAGTGGGGGAATAGGACTGGTCATCTGTCTCTGAATCCATCTGTGAGGAGCTATAAGGACCCAACAAGAGATCTACTTCGACATGTAGCACTGTCTGCTCTGAAGGCCTTGTTTTCACTCTAGATTTTTCCATCTCCCACCCAAATGGCTGATTCACAGGAAGAATAGTTTAATGTACAAACATTGTCGACAAATGGAAATGTAATGAAGAAAAGGATGGGCAAGATATCATTCAAATATATGATGCCTGGTTAAACAGGATGGCGTTGCACATTTCACATTTATTATGGCTGGCTAAAAGACATGAGACTGCATAATTCCCATATATGATATAGAAACTAAGGCCCTGTTCGGCCATCCTCCGCGGAGCGGAGCGCGCGGAGCAGCGTTTAATCAACTCCGCAGATTATAACTGGATTGCCGCTCCGCTCCGGCGCGGAGCCGCGGAGTGGAGGGAATCCGAACGCGGCCTAAACAGGTGGCATTACAGAACATGTCTAAACTAAGTAGATGACATATATGATGTTAAAAGTAGGCACTGCAAGGCAACATATGCATGATATGACTAACATCATCATGCCAAGGTAGAGCAAACACCTTGGGGGGTAAATAGGAGTGGCCAGCGGCGTCCGAATCCACCTCAGAACAGATATCTTCCTCTGGATTACAATCTGGAGAGGGGTGGGGAGGGTTTGCCATTGAACCCACCATGGAGCGATGTCTGCATGACATTGTATTGCCGTGCAAAACTCTTCTCTTTTTCTCTACATGTTCAACATGACTGTGTACAATATCTGACATGCATACGAAAAAATATGGTGAGATTATGTAAGGAGAGCATGCAAAAATTTAGAGTGATGGTAACAACCAGTGGATCGATGTTTTTTCGTTGAACCAAAATAGCCCTAATGGTGAAGGAAATATGCCCTAGAGGAAATAATAAAGTTATTGTTTATTTCCTTATATCATGATAAATGTTTATTATTCATGCTAGAATTGTATTAACCGGAAACATAATACATGTGTGAATACATAGACAAACAGAGTGTCACTAGTATGCCTCTACTTGACTAGCTCGTTGATCAAAGATAATTATGTTTCCTAACCATAGACATGAGTTGTCATTTGATTAACGGGATCACATCATTAGGAGAATGATGTGATTGACTCGACCCATTCCGTTAGCATAGCACTTGATCGTTTAGTTTGTTGCTATTGCTTTCTTCATGACTTATACATGTTCCTATGACTATGAGATTATGCAACTCCCGTTTACCGGAGGAACACTTTGTGTGCCACCAAACGTCACAACGTAACTGGGTGATTATAAAGGTGCTCTACAGGTGTCTCCGAAGGTACTTGTTGGGTTGGCGTATTTCGAGATTAGGATTTGTCACTCCGATTGTCGGAGAGGTATCTCTGGGCCCTCTCGGTAATGCACATCACTTAAGCCTTGCAAGCATTGCAACTAATGAGTTAGTTGCAGGATGATGTATTATGGAACGAGTAAAGAGACTTGCCGGTAACGAGATTGAACTAGGTATTGAGATACCGACGATCGAATCTCGGGCAAGTAACATACCGATGACAAAGGGAACAACGTATGTTGTTATGCGGTCTGACCGATAAAGATCTTCGTAGAATATGTGGGAGCCAATATGAGCATCCAGGTTCCGCTATTGGTTATTGATCGGAGACGTGTCTCGGTCATGTCTACATTGTTCCCGAACCCGTAGGGTCCGCACGCTTAAGGTTTCGATGACAGTTATATTATGAGTTTATGAGTTTTGATGTACCGAAGGAGTTCGGAGTCCCAGATGAGATCGGGGACATGACGAGGAGTATCGAAATGGTCGAGACGTAAAGATTGATATATTGGACGACTATATTCGGACATCGGAAAGGTTCCGAGTGATTCAGGTATTTTTCGGAGTACCGGAGAGTTACAGGAATACGTATTGGGACTTATTGGGCCATACGGGAAAGAAGGAAAAGGGCCTCGAGGGTGGCCGCAGCCCTCCCCTTGGTCTGGTCCGAATTGGACTAGGGAAGGGGGGCGCCCCCTTCCTACCTTCTCCATTTCCCTTCCTCTTTTCCTAATCCATATGGGAGGTGGAATCCTACTAGGACTAGGGAGTCCTAGTAGGACTCCACACTTGGCGCGCCCCCTCCTAGGGCCGGCCTCCTCCTCCCTTGCTCCTTTATATACGTGTGCAGGGGGGCACCCCAAAGACACAACAATTGATCATTGATCTCTTAGCCGTGTGCGGTGCCCCCTTCCACCATAATCCTCGATAATATTATAGCGGTGCTTAGGCGAAGCCCTGCGACGGTAGAACATCAAGATCGTCATCACACCGTCGTGCTGACGGAACTCTTCCCCGACATTCTGCTGGATCGGAGTCCGGGGATCGTCATCGAGCTGAACGTGTGCTAGAACTCGGAGGTGCTTGATCGGTCGGGGGGGATGAGGCCGTGAAGACGTACGAATACATCAACCGTGTTGCGCTAACGCTTCCGCTTCTGGTCTACGAGGGTACGTAGACAGCACTCTCCCCTCTCGTTGCTATGCATCACCATGATCTTGCGTGTGCGTAGGAAAATTTTGAAATTACTACGTTCCCTAACAGTGGCATCCGAGCCTAGGTTTTGGGCGTTGATGTAATATGCACGAGTAGAACACAAGTGAGTTGTGGGCGATATAAGTCATACTGCTTACCAGCATGTCACACTTTGGTTCGGCGGTATTGTTGGATGAAGCGGCCCGGACCGACATTACACGTACGCTTACACGAGACTGGTTTTACCGCCGTGCTATGCACATAGGTGACTAGCGGGTGTCAGTTTCTCCAACTTTAGTTGAACAGAGTGTGGCTACACTCGGTCCTTGAGAAGGTTAAAACAACACTAACTTGACAAACTATCGTTGTGGTTTTGATGCGTAGGTAAGAACGGTTCTTGCTCAGCCCGTAGCAGCCACGTAAAACTTGCAACAACAAAGTAGAGGACGTCTAACTTATTTTTGCAGGGCATGTTGTGATGTGATATGGTCAAGACGTGATGAGATATAAGTTGTTGTATAAGATGATCATGTTTTATTTAAGTTATCGGCAACTGGCAGAAGCCTTATGGTTGTCTCTTTATTGCATAAGATGCAAGCGCCAAATCATTGCTTTACTTTATCGCTATGCGATAGCAATAGTTGCAAGAGCAGTAGTTGGCGAGACGACCATGTGACGACACATTGATATAGATCAAGATGATGGAGACCATGGTGTCATGCCGGTGACGATGGAAATCATGACGATACTTTGGAGATGGAGATCAAAGGCACAAGATGATGATGGCCATATCATGTCACATATTTTGATTGCATGTGATGTTTATCTTTTATACATCTTATTTTGCTTAGTTTGACGGTAGCTTTATAAGATGATCTCTCACTAATTATCAAGGTACAAGTGTTCTCCCTAAGTATGCACCGTTGCAAAAGTTCTTCGTGCTGAGACACCACGTGATGATCGGGTGTGATAGGCTCTACGTTCAAATACAACGGGTGCAAAACAGTTGCACACACGGAATACTCAGGTTAAACTTGACGAGCCTAGCATATAACAGATATGGCCTCGTAACATGGAGACCGAAAGGTCGAGCGTGAATCATATAGTAGATATGATCAACATAGTGATGTTCACCATTGAAACTACTCCATCTCATGTGATGATCGGACATGGTTTAGTTGATATGGATCACGTGCACTTAGAAGATTAGAGGGATGTCTGTCTAAGTGGGAGTTCTTAAGTAATATGATTAATTGAACTTTAATTTATCATGAACTTAGTCCTGGTAGTATTAGCATATCTATGTTGTAGATCAATAGCTCGCGATGTTGCTCCCAGTTTATTGTGTTCCTAGAGAAAAATTATGTTGAAAAATGTTAGTAGCAATGACGCGGATTGGATCCGTAATCTAAGGATTATCCTCATTGCTGCACAGAAGAATTATGTCTTTGATGCACCGCTAGGTGACATACCTATTGCAGGAGTAGAGGTAGATGTTATGAACGTTTGGCTAGCTCAATATGATGACTACTTGATAGTTTAGTGCACCATGCTTAACGACTTAGAATCGGGACTTCAAAGATGTTTTGAATGTCATGGACCATATGAGATGTTCCAGGAGTTGAAGTTAATATTTCAAGCAAATACCCGAGTTGAGAGATATGAAGTCTCCAATAAAGTTCTATAGCTAAAAAGATGGAGGAGAATAGCTCAAGCAGTGAGCATGTACTCAGATTGTCTGGGTATTACAATCGCTTGAATCAAGTGGGAGTTAATCTTCCAGATAAGATAGTGATTGATAGAATTCTCTAGTCACCATCACCAAGTTAGTAGAACTTCGTGATGAACTATGATATGCAAGGGATAACAGAAACGATTCCCAAGCTCTTCATAATGCTGAAATCAACGAAGGTAGAAATCAAGAAAAATATCAAATGTTGATGGTAGACAAGACCACTAGTTTCAAGAAAAGGGCAAAGGGAAGAAGGGGAACTTCAAGAAGAACGGCAAGCAAGTTGCTGCTCAAGTGAAGAAGCCCAAGTCTGGTCCTAAGCCTGAGACTAAGTGCTTCTACTGCAAAGGGACTGGTCACTGGAAGCGGAACTGCCCCAAGTATTTGGCGGATAAGAAGGATGGCAAAGTGAACAAAGGTATATTTGATATACAGATTATTGATGTGTATTTTACTAGTGTTCGTAGCAACCCCTCGGTATTTGATACTGGTTCAGTTGCTAAGAATAGTAACTCGAAACGGGAGTTGCAGAATGAACAGAGACTAGTTAAGGGTGAAGTGACGATGTGTGTTGGAAGTGGTTCCAAGATTAATATGATCATCATCGCACACTCCCTATACTTTTGGGATTAGTGTTGAACCTAAATAAGTGTTATTTGGTGTTTGCATTGAGCATGAATATGATTTGATCATGTTTATTGCAATACAGTTATTCATTTAAGTAAGAGAATAAATTGTTGTTCTGTTTACATGAATAAAACCTTATATGGTTACACACCCAATGAAAATGGTTCGTTGGATCTCGATCGTAGTGATACACATATTCATAATATTGAAACCAAAAGATGCAAAGTTAATAATGATAGTGCAACTTATTTGTGGCACTACCGTTTAGGTCATATTGGTGTAAAGCGCATGAAGAAAATCCATGCTGATGGGCTTTTGGAATCACTTGATTATGAATCAGTTGATGCTTGCGAACCATGCCTCATGGGCAAGATGACTAAGACTCCGTTCTCCGGAACAATGGAGCGAGCAACAGATTTGTTGGAAATCATACATACTGATGTATGTGGTCCGATGAATATTGAGGCTCGCGGCAGGTGTCATTATTTTCTGATCTTCAGAGATGATTTGAGCAGATATGAGTATATCTACTTAATGAAACACAAGTCTGAAACATTTGAAAAGTTCAAAGAATTTCAAAGTGAAGTGGAGAATCATCGTAAAAAAAATAAAAGTTTCTACGATATGATCGTAGAAGTAAAATATTTGAGTTATGAGTTTGGTCTTCAGCTAAAAACAATGTGAAATAGTTTCACTACTCACGCCACCTGGAACACCACAGTGTAATGGTGTGTCCGAACGTCATAACCGTACTTTATTAGATATGGTGCGATCTATGATGTCTCTTACCGATCTACCACTATCGTTTTGGGGTTATACATTAGAGACAGCTGTATTCACGTCAAATAGGGCACCATCTAAATCCGTTGAGACGACACCGTATGAACTATGGTTTGGCAAGAAACCTAAGCTGTCATTTCTTAAAGTTTGAGGTTGCAATGCTTATCTGAAAAAGTTTCAACCTGATAAGCTCAAACCCAAATCGGAGAAGTGTGTCTTCATAGGATACCCAAAAGAAAATGTTGGGTACACCTTCTATCACAGATCCGAAGGCAAGATATTCGTTGCTTTGAATGGATCCTTTCTAGAGAAGGAGTTTCTCTCGAAAGAAGTGAGTGGGAGGAAAGTAGAACTTGATGAGGTAACTGTACCTACTCCCTTATTGGAAAGTAGTTCATCACAGAAATCTGTTTCTGTGACTACTACACCAATTAGTGAGGAAGCTAATGATGATGATCAAGTAACTTCAGATCAAGTTACTACCGAACCTCATAGGTAAACCTGAGTGAGATCCGCACCAGAGTGGTACGGTAATCCTCTTCCGGAGGTCATGTGACTTGACCATGATGAGCCTACGAACTATGAGGAAGCGATGATGAGCCCAGATTCCGCGAAATGGCATGAGGCCAATAAATCTGAGATGAGATCCATGTATGAAAACAAAGTATGGACTTTGATTGACTTGCCCAAAGATCGGCGAGCCATTGAGATTAAATGGATGTACAAGAGGAAGACGGACGCTGATAGTAGTGTTACTATCTACAAAGTTAGAATTGTCACAAAAGGTTTTCGACAAGTTCAAGGTGTTGACTACGATGAGAGTTTCTCACTCGTATCTATGCTTAAGTCTGTCTGAATCATGTTAGCAATTGCCACATTTTATGAAATCTGGCAAATGGATAAACAAAACTGCATTCCTTCATGGATTTATTAAAGAAGAGTTGTATATGATACAACCAGAAGGTTTTTTCAATCCTAAAGGTGCTAACAAAATATGCAAGCTCCAGCGATCCATCTATGGACTGGTGCAAGCATCTCGGAGTTGGAATATACACTTTGATAAGTTGATCAAAGCATATAGTTTTATACAGACTTGCGGTGAAGCCTGTATTTACAAGAAAGTGAGTGGGAGCACTACAGAATTTTTATAAGTATATGTGAAAGACATATTGTTGATCGGAGATAATGTAGAATTATTCTGCAAAGCATAAAGGAATGTTTGAAAGGAGTTTTTCAAAGAAAGACCTCGGTGAAGCTGCTTACATATTGAGCATCAAGATCTATAGAGAGAGATCAAGACGCTTGATGATAGAGGCGAGGGTCCCGATCTTTCGATGAGATGATAACTATCGATTTGGTGGAGACGACTTTGACGATCCGACTACAAACGTGCACGACGTTGCGCCTTAGCAACCGCTAAACCAATCTCCTGAGGTTACTGACGATGCTGGAAGCACGATCAGCCTGACCACGAAGGTCTATTCCTGCAAGCAATCGAAGAACGAGCAAGAATATGATAAAGCAATCTGAATATCGCAAATATATATGAAGTATTGATAATGGTGGGGATCCGGAAGCGGTCTTGGTCTGGTCGTTGGACACAAACGAAGTACACGAAGTTGCAATGGCTAACTTTTAACTAAACAAATCCCAAGGAAAAAGCTACTAGATGGATCTACTTATATAGGAGCAAGGGGTGGCGGCCAAGGAGGTGGGAGGATGTCCCAAGGCAGCCTAAAACTAACCCTAAGTCGTACAAGGCTCATGGGCCCAAGTGGAGGTGATGCAACACCTTTGGGCTTGTAGTTTGACTCGGATTTTGCTGTAACGTCAGATTGTTTCGTCCGTAACTCAACGCTCCGGACGAATTTTGATGAGGACATCAATACAATTGTTACACCCACAGCCCCTGCTGCTATACATACTGGACCAATTACTAGAGCTCGTGCACGCCAACTAAATTACCAGGTACTTTCGTTTCTTGGTAATGATTCTAATGTTCATGAGAATATGATGCTGCCTAAATTGGATACATTTGTTTTGCTTACAAATGAAGGGCCTAGCTTGGAGAAGGATGAACATTGGAGCAAGAACAAGCATGGAGATGATGGCATACGCAAGGGAAACAAGAACGGAGTTACAAGTGATGATTTCAGGACTTTGAAGCCACCATAATGGGTGCATGAAGCCTTGGACGAAATATACAAGATGCCACTTCATAAATTTCGTCCCGAGGCTATTTTAGGTGCTGCGTCACCTTATTATTGGTCCAGGCCCATGTAATTTCGAAATACATAAGTATAGGCTATTTTTAGAGTCCGTATGTGTGGGGAAACAAGAGATAGGGTTGATTTCGGACCCCTCCACCAAGGGCCACGAAATTCCCCCCTCTTCCTCCATATATACAGCCCTTAGGGCATCGTTTAGACTTTGGGTTTTGTTTAGATTAAAAGTTCGCCATAGCTGCAACTTCGCGTACTTCGCTTGTGTTCAACGACCAGACAAAGGCGTCACAGAACCCCACCTTGATCAATAAAGCTTTCATCTTATATTCGCAATATCCAGATTGCAATCTTAGTTTCTTGCTTGTTCTTCGTTTGCTCGCAGGAAACAGACCCTCGTGGTCAGGTTGATCGTGCTCCGGCGTGGTCAATAACCTCTCGGAGTTGGTTTAGCGATTGCTAAGGCGCGACGTCCTCGCACGTTCGTAGTCGGATCGTCAAAGTCGACTTCCACCAAAGCGATATCCATCATCTCATCGAAAGACGGGACACCTTTGCCTCTATCAAATTTGAAGGTGAATCCAATCGGGTTGGAAAGAGCACGAAATCTAGTTTCCACCAAAAAAAGAATCACCCAATTCGGAGTCCGTATGAAAAAGTTGTTGGCGTTTTGAGTCAGATATGTCTGTGCAGTCCGAATCTGAATCCAGAACGTGAGAGACTTGGACTCTATCTTCTCTTGGCCCAAAAGTGACGTGAGAGGACTTTTTGAACACAACCTAAACTTCTCCTTTTCCCTTGTCTTCATATGTGGATTGTACAAATGTCCCATACACCTGCAATTAGACAAAACACAAAAGTGTGTGAAGTATTTTTGTTCTGGATAACATAAATAGACTATTGAATAGTTTGCATTAGAAATCACCTGACAAATATGCATGTATGCAATATTTTTCGTCGTATCCAAGGTAGTCATGTCCTCATCATCCTCCCCTTTTTGAAAACAAAGCCGTCCTCGGCATTGCTTAATCTGAAATGTGGCTAACAAAAGAGACAAAGTGTACATGTTGTATATGTATATGTCATCCATTTTAACTTCCCTTGATTTTTGCACATATGTCACATGTATACATGAGTAACTTTCATTGTTCATAAAATCTAAAGCCAAAAAATTATCACAAGAAGTAGAAGGCATGAAAATATTGGAACTCAGTTTGCACATATAAGTGAAGCTCTTATTCTCTTCAAAAGATTGGCAATGTTCATCATTAAACCATCCTAACTTCGATGAATAAACCTTACTTGCATCAAATTTACATGCTACAACATGCTTAAATAAGCAAACATGCAATAAGTCATTGGACACAGAATCATCATCAAGATTAGAGGTCATATCAAAATGATTAAACATTGGTTCTTTTGCATCAATAGTTAATTCAATGGGTGCACTCAAAATTGTTGATATTTCAGTTGTTTGATCACATGACGCATTCATGACAGTAACAAGAGTCTCTAAAATAGGTGGTGTGCTCAAATCAACAGGTAACTCAACACATGATGCATTCAAGTTAACTAGGCATGCTTCATTCCCATGTGAAGTTATATCATCAATACCTTTACTGTTACCTCGCAGAGATGTAGCTGATGTAGGTACGGACGTTGACAATGTACCATACTCTTGAGATGATATTGCGCTCACAATCCGAGGTGGGGCTGCTCTAGTAGGTGCAATAGTGGAGTAACCAACCGGCGATGGTGAGCATGAACTGGAATAGTAGTTGTTGTAATCACCTAATGCATCCTCCTGTATATGTCTCTCAAAGGTACAAGCATGGACATACATACCAGTAATGCAACGAGAAATATACTGAAATCTTGCCTGAATATCATGGTTCAAACAACCAAAAAATCTATTCATTGTATCATCCTCTGATTCTTCTATGTCACAATGATGCATATAAGATTTGAACTCTTGGTAGTAAGCATGAACAGTGTTACTGCCTTGTTTTAATTGCTCCAATTTGCGACGCAATTCACGATGATAGTAAGGAGGAAAAAATTGTTGTCTCATTACAGCTTTCAAAATTTTCCAAGTTGTGGGTTGGTTATCAATGTTTTTCTTACAATGTACACTCCACCAAATAGAAGCAAAACCAGTAAATGCTCTAATGGTAGCTCGTACTCTCTCAAGTTCAGAAAAATCATGGTGACTAAAAACTTGTTCTACTTCAAGCTCCCAAGTTAGATACATAGCAGGATTAAATCTACCCTCAAATGATAGTAAAGAGATAACCTGGCCATATGCTTGTGTGCGTTGTCCCAACTCTCGTGATGGTGAAGATGTGTCCGTCGTCCAAGAATTTCTATCTCTGGAACCTGTTATGATTAGTAGAAACAAGAACCAAAATTCGAGAATAATGTTCCTATGAACTACTAGGATGTGGTTGTAAAGTGCTCACAGTAAAGCAAATATCAATATCTTACAAGTTCTTACCATGCAGCAGGTGGTGAGAGGCAACTAGCGGTGTCAAATAGCTCCGAAGATTGTGTAAAGCGATTGCCAGGGAAACATGCGTATACACGGTGTAGAAATATGTGGAGCTGGGTTGGCTACATATGGTAGCAAAAGATTAGCAATAATCAATTCAGAGATGCAATGTGGAATAAACGCTCAACGACGGTACTATGCTGGTCCTAGGCTAGACCGAACTAGAGACGCGAGCCTAGAACACTAATGAGGTCACGTCGTAGCACAACTAGCATCAATGAAGGATACTAAGTAGCTCTGGACAGCAAGATATAAGTGAAGATCACAACGGCAGTAAAGATAATGATGTGAAACAACAGCCAAGCAGGATATATCAACAACTTTGTCTCCAACTTTCCTCTGAAAAAGTTTGTGCCGATTTTTTTTTCAAGAATCGTATTGACTCAAGCTTTCAAACACAAAATGAATCACTCAATTCCGAGTTGATATGAGGAGTCAAAAAATTCGAAAACTGTCCTGAAAAACTGGAATAAGCTGTGTTCATGAACTTCGGAGGGCAAAAAGACCTATTTAGAAGCCGATTTTGAGGTGCCAAATATTGAACTAACTTCTTCAACTATTTAGATGCGGCTCGTCGCTAGCTTTCGTTTGAGTACTCGCGGAGGCAAAACGGACTTCGTATGAGGAAGTTATGCCTATTTTACTGAACAGTGCACAAAACAGATTCCAATCCGAATTCAACTACGAGATTGAGTCTAAAAAGATCCGAATTTTGTTTTTTTTTCTTCTCTCTTTTTTTCCTCACACTTTTTTTCTTTCTCTCCTTTTTTTCTCTGACTATTTTTTTCTCTCGTTTTTTTTCTCTCTTTTTTTTCTCCCTCTTTCCAAAACAAACTAGATAAGATGCAGATTGGATCAAGTGAAGATGTGAACAATCTCAACTATTATTATGACAATGAATGGTGGGTAGCACGTGGTGGAAATTGATGGATGGGTGGTGGACAGCGGAAGAGATAATGATGCAGCGGTGGCGTGACTAATGTGAACAGAACTCGAAACTCTAAACGAACTAGACACTAAGACCAGCAACTCGACACGACAATGCAACCGATAATTCAACTATGCAAGCAATGAAAAGAAAATTGCAAAGGCTCAGACTGGCTTGGACCAAGAATGAATAGATCTAACTCTTTTTTGTGGCTTTTTCTTGGACAATAGATAAGAAAATAAATCTAATCTAGGAAAACTGGAAATTCTCACCGAGCAACTTGAAAACTGATACCACTTGATAGAGGCGAGGGTCCCGATCTTTCGATGAGATGATAACTATCGATTTTGTGGAGACGACTTTGACGATCCGACTACAAACGTGCACGACGTTGCGCCTGAGCAACCGCTAACCCAATCTCCTGAGGTTACTGACGATGCTGGAAGCACGGTCAGCCTGACCACGAAGGTTTATTCCTGCAAGCAATCGAAGAACGAGCAAGAATATGATAAAGCAATCTAAATATCGCAAATATATATGAAGTATCGATAATGCTGGGGATCCGGAAGCGGTCTTGGTCTGGCCGTTGGACACAAACGAAGTACACGAAGTTGCAATGGCTAACTTTTAATTAAACAAATCCCAAGGAAAAAGCTACTAGATGGATCTACTTATATAGGAGCAAGGGGTGGCAGCCAAGGAGGTGGGAGGACGTCCCAAGGCAGCCTAAAACTAACCCTAAGTCGTACAAGGCTCATGGGCCCAAGTGGAGGTGATGCAACACCTTTGGGCTTGTAGTTTGACTCGGATTCTGCTGCAACGTCAGATTGTTTCGTCCGTAACTCAACGCTCCGGACGAATTTGAAGGTGAATCCAATTGGGTTGGAAATATCATGAAATCTAGTTTCCAACAAAAAAAGAATCACCCAATTCGGAGTCCGTATGAAAAAGTTGTTGGCGTTTTGAGTCAGGTATGTCTGTGTAGTCCGAATCTGAATCCAGAACATGAGAGACTTGGACTCTATCTTCTCTTGGCCCAAAAGTGACGTGAGAGGACTTTTTGAACACAACCTAAACTTCTCCTTTTCCCTTGTCTTCATATGTGGATTGTACAAATGTCCCATACACCTGCAATTAGACAAAACACAAAAGTGTGTGAAGTATTTTTGTTCTGGATAACATAAATAGATTATTGAATAGTTTGCATTAGAAATCACCTGACAAATATGCATGTATGCAATATTTTTGGTCGTATCCAAGGTAGTCATGTCCTCATCACTTGATAAGTTTTTCAATGAGTACATAGCTTGACAAGATTTTGAAGTAGTTCAAAATGGCACAGTCAAAGAAGGAGTTCTTGCCTGTGTTACAAAGGTGTGAAGTTGAGTAAGACTCAAAACCCTACC
The DNA here is from genome assembly GCF_002162155.2 of Triticum dicoccoides. Taxonomy (NCBI): domain Eukaryota; kingdom Viridiplantae; phylum Streptophyta; class Magnoliopsida; order Poales; family Poaceae; genus Triticum; species Triticum dicoccoides. Next base: position 332,994,203 of record NC_041384.1, on the reverse strand, counting down.
ACGGAAGAAGATAGAGAGAGAATGAAAGTCATTCCCTATGCCTCAGCCATAGGTTCTATAAAGTATGCCATGCTGTGTACCAGACCTATTGTATACCCCGCCCTGAGTTTGGCAAGGGAGTACAATAGTGATCTAGGAGTAGATCACTGGACATTGGTCAAAATTATCCTTAATGGAATATGGATATGTTTCTCGATTATGGAGGTGACAAAAGGTTCGTCGTAAAGGTTATGTCGATGCAAGTTTTGACACTGATCCAGATGACTCTAAGTCTCAATCTAGATACATATTGAAAGTGGGAGCAATTAGCTAGAGTAGCTCCATGCAGAGCATTGTTAACATAGAAATTTGCAAAATACTTACGGATCTGAATGTGGGAGACCCGTTGACTAAACTTCTCTCACAAGCAAAACATGATCACACCTCAGTACTCTTTGGGTGTTAATCACATAGCGATGTGAACTAGATTATTGACTCTAGTAAACCCTTTGGGTGTTGGTCACATGTCGATGTGAACTATGGGTGTTAATCACATGGTGATGTGAACTATTGATGTTAAATCACATGGCGATGTGAACTATATTATTGAATCTAGTGCAAGTGGGAGACTGAAGGAAATATGCCCTATAGGCAATAATAAAGTTATTATTTATTTCCTTATATCATGATAAATGTTTATTATTCATGCTAGAATTGTATTAACCGGAAACATAATACATGTGTGAATACATAGACAAACAGAGTGTCACTAGTATGCCTCTACTTGACTAGCTCGTTGATCAAAGATGGTTATGTTTCCTAACCATAGACATGAGTTGTCATTTGATTAACGGGATCACATCATTAGGAGAATGATGTGATTGACTTGACCCATTCCGTTAGCATAGCATTTGATCGTTTAGCTTGTTTCTATTGCTTTCTTCATGACTTATACATGTTCCTATGACTATGAGATTATGCAACTCCCGTTTACCGGAGGAACAGTTTGTGTGCCACCAAACGTCACAACGTAACTGGGTGATTATAAAGGTGCTCTACAGGTGTCTCCGAAGGTACTTGTTGGGTTGGCGTATTTCGAGATTAGGATTTGTCACTCCGATTGTCGGAGAGGTATCTCTGGGCCCTCTCGGTAATGCACATCACTTAGGCCTTGCAAGCATTGCAACTAATGAGTTAGTTGCAGGATGATGTATTACGGAACGTGTAAACAGACTTGCTGGTAACGAGATTGAACTAGGTATTGAGATACCGACGATCGAATCTCGGGCAAGTAACATACCGATGACAAAGGGAACAACGTATGTTGTTATGCGGTCTGACCGATAAAGATCTTCGTAGAATATGTGGGAGCCAATATGAGCATCCAGGTTCCGCTATTGGTTATTGACTGGAGACATGTCTCGGTCATGTCTACATTGTTCTCGAACCCGTAGGGTCCGCACGCTTAAGGTTTCGATGACAGTTATATTATGAGTTCATGAGTTTTGATGTACCGAAGGAGTTCGGAGTCGCGGATGAGATCGGGGACATGACGAGGAGTCTCGAAATGGTCGAGACGTAAAGATCGATATATTGGACGACTATATTCAGACATCAGAAAGGTTCCGAGTGATTCGGGTATTTTTTGGAGTACCGGAGAGTTACGGGAATACGTATTGGGCTTTATTGGGCCATACGGGAAAGAAGGAAAAGGGCCTCAAGGGTGGCCGCACCCCTCCCCTTGGTCTGGTCCGAATTGGACTAGGGAAGGGGGGCGCCCCCTTCCTTCCTTCTCCTTTTCCCTTCCTCTTTTCCTATTCCATATGGGAGGTGGAATCCTACTAGGACTAGGGAGTCCTAGTAGGACTCCACACTTGGCGCGCCCCCTCCTAGGGCCGGCCTCCTCCTCCCTTGCTCCTTTATATACGGGTGCAGGGGGGCACCCCAAAGACACAACAATTGATCATTGATCTCTTAGCCGTGTGCGGTGTCCCCTTCCACCATTATCCTCGATAATATTGTAGCGGTGCTTAGGCGAAGCCCTGCGATGGTAGAACATCAAGATCGTCATCACGCCGTCATACTGACGGAACTCTTCCCCGACATTCTGCTGGATCGGAGTCTGGGGATCGTCATCGAGCTGAACGTGTGCTAGAACTCGGAGGTGTCGTAGTTTCGGTGCTTGATCGGTCGGGCCGTGAAGACGTACGACTACATCAACCGCGTTGTGCTAACGCTTCCGCTTCCGGTCTACGAGGGTACGTAGAAAACACTCTCCCCTCTCATTGCTATGCATCACCATGATCTTGCGTGTGCATAGGAAAATTCTGAAATTACTATGTTCCCCAACAAATGGATCGACGTGAATGTATAGTAATAAGTGATGTAACAAGTGTACAACCTCTTTGCCGTAGCCGTGTTGACCTCAGCATCATTGGGTTGGTCGCTGAAGCAGTTGAGGCAGAGGTGGCTGCCAGAGGTGTGGAGGAAGATCTGAGGAATCTTTAGACGGCGTCCAGGGCACTGCTCTGTTGTGACAGATCGTTCTGTCGTTGGAGCAGCTCTGGTGAGCCGTAAGACGTCAAGGCTGAAGCAGCACAAGACAAACATCGTCAATCTCAAGTGGGATTCCAATAGCATCTCCAATAGATGATGTAAAATGGATGTAAAATTAACATCACCAAAAACCACCTGACTACAACAGATGAGGTAAAAACTGTTGACTCTGAACTTAACTGTCGAAACTGAAATTTACTGTGGAATCTGAATGCTACTGTCGAAACTAAACGCAATGGTAGCAGAGAGGCACTTGACATTAGTTTAGGGAGGGCCTGCAGTTCATCTTCAACCTGCACCCCCCTGAGCCGCCAACCACCACCCGCCCCAACGCCGCCTCGCTACCCCGAAACAACTCGCCACCGCCGCCCCGGCCAGCCCTCTAGGCCCCCGCCCCACCCTGAACCGTAAGATAGCTAATGGGGTACCTCTCCGGCGAGCCCCCGTCCCCGCTGCGGGTGGTTCTTCCTTAACTCCGGCGAGCCCCCCCAACCCCTGAAAATCGACTGACCCAAAAGTCGATTCAGTCGACTGAAGTGTGGCTTAATCAGAGCGGAGCAGCAGCATGAGTGAGGGGGAGAGCAGCAGCAGCAGCTGGGCGAGCGAGCGATCGAGTGAGAGCCGGAGCAGCAAAAGCAGATCCGGCTGGTATGGCCGCCGCCGCCGAAGGGGCCTCGCACTGGGGAAGAGCCGCCATGGAGATGTCGCTCGCGGCGCCGGCTTCAAGGTAGCCGCTCCATGGGGGTGCGGGATGGATGTAACACCCCGGATGTAATTTACCTTATATGTATCCCAACTCTTGCCATTTCCGGCGCTAAGTTAGTTTATTTCCTCGGGTTCGGGTTTTTGTCTCCGTGTGTAGTTGCCTATGTCATGCATCTCATATCATGTCATCATGTGCATTGCATTTGCATACGTGTTCGTCTCATGCATCCGAGCATTTTCCCCGTTGCCCGTTTTGCATTCCGGCGCTCCTATCTCCTCCGGTGGACCTTTCTACCTCTTTTCGTGTGTGGGGGTTAAACATTTCCGGATTGGACCGAGACTTGTCATGCGGCCTTGGTTTACTACCAGTAGACTGCCTGTCAAGTTTCGTGCCATTTGGACTTCGTTTGATACTCCAACGGTTAACTAAGGGACCGAAAAGGCCTCGTGTGTGTTGCAGCCCAACACCCTTCCAATTTGGCCCAAAACCCACCAAAGACCCTTCCATCACCTATCATGATCGCGTGGCCGAAAACCGCACTCCATTTGGAGCTTCCTAGCCCCCTCTACCTCTATATATAGAACCCCCTCCAAAAATCTCGCGGATGAACCCTAGCCCCACTCCCTCTCCGCCGCCGGACGCGTCCGAACCAGGCTGGACATTTCCGCGCAGCCGCTCCCCTCCAATCGCCCGCCGCCACGTGTCCCGCCGCCGTCCTCCCGCGCCGCCGGCCCGCGAGCCAGGGTCAGGCCCCCGCGAGGCCCAGCCGCTCGGCGCCCGCCTCCTCTCGCCGCCCCGCCGCCTCAGCTCCCGCGCCGCCGCCCGGAGTCCCGCGCCGGCCACCGCCGCCATCGCCGCTGACTCGCCGCGCCGCCCCATCCTCGCGGCCACCTCCATCGCCGGCGTCCTCCGGCGCCGCTCCGGTTTCCCCCCTCGACTCCGGCCTCCTCCACGCCCAACTCCGGCGAGAAGCCCCGATGATCCTCGAGAAGCGTGCCCCGATCCAGATCTGCTACAGTGAAAACCTAGGGGTTGACCTCGTTTTTTCCCTAAGTCTGCATTATTGTTAGCATTGTTCATCGCATCGTAACTCCGCATCCGTAGCTCCGATTTGCGCGTGTATCATATCAAATTGTTCGCCTCAGAGAGTACACCATTTCATCTCATTGCATCATTTTCATTTGAGCTCATCTTGATGCCCGAAATGCTGTTGGAAGAGGGCTATGTGATAAAATTGCCAGATCTGTTTCATGAAATAGCTATTTGTCATTTTTGCCTTGATTAATGCGTGCATGATATGCTCCTGAGCTCTACATGAGTTTTGTTATATGCCATGCCATATTTACAGAGGTGCTTACCATGTATTTTTGTGATATGTGTGGTGACTAGCACAAGCTTGCAAAGTAGTGCATTCGTTAATGCTGATTTCAGGGACTTAGAATTTCTCTAAGTCCTTGTCCTGATTTTGTCATTATGCCATATGTTCATGTTGTTTCCTAGTGATCAGTGCCTCTTTTGAGGATGATCATTAAGTATGATTTGTTAACATTGTGGTGCTCATCCATGTCTTTGTTTGCATTTATGGAGCACCCTAGCTTGAGTCAATCGAGCTCTACTTTTGCTATTTCGTGAATCCTGGCAGATTGTTGACTTGTTAGCGATTTTGCCGAGGATGTTGCTATTGATCCGTGCATGCTATGTTATTGTTCTTGCCATGTATAGCTTCTATGATATGTATTCTTGATGGATGTATGCTTAGTTTGTCATGCCATTCTCTGTAGTGAGTGCATCGAGCTCGTAAACATGCCTACTCGTTAAACTGTTTTGCATGCTCCAGTTTTTCACCAAGTCTGTAATCTGATTATGTTTTTGCCATGTTCACATGCTTGCAATTGTAATTTCTGATCCCTTTTGGCTCAAGGTCACTAAGGGACTTTTGTTAAGTGCTTTGAGTAGCTTCATGCCATGCCCTGATTTGCCATGTTAAGTTCCTGTAGCATATAGTTTTCATGCTCCAAAGTGTGCTACTTGATGTTAAATTCCAGACTTGTGTTAATTTCACTAAGTCTGAAACCTGTTATCATTTGCACTTTTGCCATGCTTGTTTGAACCTGTTAATGGATGAATTGGCCGTAGCTCAATGTTCATCTTTTGTCAAGCATCATGAGTGGATCCCTGCCATGTATTTTGTTGTCATGTTTGAGTGTTGTAGCATAATTATCTTGATGTGTTTAGATGGCTACTTGCTGATTATCGTAGACCGGTGCCATATTTGTTTTGCTTGCCATTTCCAAACCGTGCATCCGATTCCGGTGATCTTTATATCGATTTCAACCGAAATCACTTTACCTTTCCAGTGGCATTTTTGGATTTCCAAGTTGAGGCCAGGTTCAATCATTCCTTGTCAAATCTTGCATATGCATCACATACCGCATCCCGCATAGCATACCATGTTCGCATCATGTTGTTTGAGCATTGCACGTGGTTGATTGTGTTCCTTTGGCTTGTTTGTCTTGTTTGGGTAGAGCCGGGAGACGAGATCGCTAACGATGAGCCCGTTGAGTTTGCTTACGACGATCAAGTCAACTCTGACAACTTCGCAGGCAAGATGATCATACCCTCGAAATCACTTCTATCTTTGCTTGCTAGATGCTCGCTCTTTTGCTATGCCTATGCTACGATGCCTACCACTTGCTTATCATGCCTCCCAAATTGCCATGTCAAACCTCTAACCCTCCATGTCCTAGCAAACCGTTGATTGGCTATGTTACCGCTTTGCTCAGCCCCTCTTATAGCGTTGCTAGTTGCAGGTGAAGATTGGAGATCGTTCCTTGTTGGAACATTGTTTATTATTGGGATATCACCATATTATCTTGTTTATCTTAATGCACATATATACTTGGTAAAGGGTGAAAGGCTCGACCTTTTGCCTAGTGTTTTGTTCCACTCTTGACGCCCTAGTTTTCCGTCATATCGGTGTTATGTTCCCGGATTTTGCATTCCTTACGCGGTTGGGTTATAATGGGAACCCCTTGACAGTTCGCCTTGAATAAAACTCCTCCAGCAATGCCCAACATTGGTTTTACCATTTGCCACCTAGCCTCTTTTTCCCTTGGGTTTTCGGAGCCCGAGGGTCATCTTTATTTAAACCCCCCTGGGCCAGTGCTCCTCTGAGTGTTGGTCTAAACTGGGCAGCCTGCGGGGCCACCTCGGGGAAACTCGAGGGTTGGTTTTACTCGTAGCTTGACCTATCTGAGTGTGCCCTGAGAACGAGATATGTGCAGCTCCTATCGGGATTTGTCGGCACATTCGGGCGGTGTTGCTGGACTTGTTTTTACCATTGTCGAGGATGTCTTGTAGAACTGGGATGCCGAGTCTGATCGGAATGTCTCGGGAGAAGGAATATCCTTCGTTGACCGTGAGAGCTTGTGATGGGCTAAGTTGGGACTCCCCTACAGGGATTTGAACTTTCGAAAGCCGTGCTCACGGTTATGGGAAGATAGAAATTTGTTAATGTCTGGTTGTAGATAACATGAAACTTAACTTAATTAAAATGAATCAACCGCGTGTGTAACCGTGATGGTCTGTTCTCGGCGGATTCCGGGAAGTGAACACGGTGTTGGAGTAATGCTTGACGTAGGTTGTTATAGGATCACTTCTTTATCATAGTTCTTCGTTCGTGCTTTGCCTTCTCTTCTCGCTCTCTTTTGCGAACAGGTTAGCCACCATATATGCTAGTCGCTTGCTGCAGATCCACATATTACCTTGCCTTACCTATAAGCTTAAATAGTCTTGATCGCGAGGGTGCGAGATTGCTGAGTCCCCGTGACTCATAGTTTACTTCCAAACCAGATGCATGGACCGATGATACCGCTCCAGACGATGCGCTTGAGCTCAAGTGGGAGTTCGATGAAGACTCTCGCCGTTACTATGTGTCTTTCCTAGATGATCAGTAGTGGTGCCCAGTTGGGGCGATCGGGGACCATGTCGCATGTTGGGGTTGATCTTTTATTTTGGTACCATAGTCGGACCATGAGTGTATTGGATGATTGTAATGTTATTCATGTATTTGTGTGACATGGAGAGTGTAAGCCAGCTATGTATCCTTTCCCCTTTTATATATTACATGGGTTGTTGTGAAGATTACCTTACTTGCAACATTACTTTCAATGTGGTTATGCCTCTAAGTCGTGCTTCGACACGTAGGAGATATAGCTGCATCGAGGGCGTTACAATGGAGCACCGTCGGTGCCGGGAGGTCGAGTTAAGGAGAAGGTGCGATGCGATGAGTGTACAACCTCTTTGGTGGCGCCGAGTAGGCCTCGGCTTCGTCCGAGGAGTCGGTGAGGATGCTACGGTTCCAGTGGAGCAGGATAAGGCGGCGCTGTGGGGATGGAGCAACCGTGATAGACGAGGCGATCGTCGGAGCAACTCCTTGGAGATGGAGGACGGGGCGGCTAAACCGGCGGGACAGCGAGATGGACGACGGATCCTCATCCGGGTAGGTGGACGAGGGACATCGAGCTATTGCGCTGGATGACATCATCGGGGAAGAGGCTCCAGCTGGGCAGCGGTGACGTGGCGGGCGAAGGAGGGTGGGGTTTCACGGCTGGAGCAGAGAGGTTATGGCGGCCTGGGATTTTGAATGGCGAAAAGGGGGCGATGGGAGGGGGTGAAGCATGACTTAGGAACGCGCTTGTCCAAAATGTAGGGTGTGTTACAAAAGTACCCCCCACCGATTTGAACTAGCGGCCCTTTAGGCTCAGGGTTAGAAGGGGGATTTCGCTTGTCGGGATTTGGCAGCTGGAGGGAGTTTTCGCGCGTGTTGTAATTTCGGGATAGCAAGGTGCGGGTTGTGAAGGCGCCAGTTTTGGGAGCACGATATCTGAATTTTCGGGATATAACAAGACGCTGGTTGAATTTTAGGGACAAGCCTAACGTGTAGTAATATTGTACTTGTACGTACCAAATCAATTCGCACTTCCCTCAACCAAAACGAAAACGAAAAAAATAAAACTATTCACACCACCCAAAGAGAGAGTCTTGCCCCGTTTTACTATACAAATGCTATTCAAAGCTACTCCCTCCTTCCATCTATATAGGGCCTAATGCGTTTTTCGATGCTAACTTTGACCAAATATTAGAGCAATGATATATGACATGCAACTTACACAAAGCACACCGTTAAATTCGTCTATGAAAGGTTCTTTCAATGATATAATTTTCACATTGTGCATGTCATGTACTATTAATCTTGTCAACAGTCAAAGGCGGTCTTAAAAATCTCATTACGCCCTATATAGATGGAAGGAGGGAGTATGAATCCATGTTATGTCCGATTAAATTTTTTCGCTTGCTGTATAATGCATGTAACCTACTCATACCAACATTTTAGTGCATTCCAAATGTCTATACTACCGCTGCAATTCGAACTAAATTTGAATTCATTTCTCTATTTCAATAAGAATCTACAATCATGATTGTTGCTAACTTCAACCATCATAGTTTCCTTGCTATCCGCCAGATATAAATTAGACGGCCTATAATGCAGGATGGTAGGCACACCATCATCAACAACTCCGTGTTTATAAGAGTAGAGATAAAACATATTAAATGTAGTATACCATGTTCATAATCACACCATGTGTATCACCGTTATATATATTCACACATCCGTCGGTTTGAAACACTATGATAAATTCTTCAAATATCCGAATTCGCTTTTTATAATGAAGTATATATGATCTTTATTCGTCTTTTACACCCACACAACCCTCTTATCTTTGTAGCTAGCGCTAACTTTCTCTTGTGCATGCACACGTCCGCATCCCTCTCACCCTCCCTCAGCATTCTCTAGCTCCATCGCACAAATTCGTATTTTCACTTTAGGTCATTCACCCACGGTGTGTGTAGGCCCCCCAGCTCCTTCTTTACGGCACACATCCATCGATATGCCTCTCTAGCCAGGTGTGCCTAGCACAACCACAAGCTTCCCCTCTTCTCTTGTCACCGTCCATGCCTCACTCCCACCACTCTTTTCATCGTTCTCGTACTCGCACACTCCTCCCCCTCGATATAGTATGCCTCTCTTACCACCTCCTACATGCATCCCTCTCTCTCTATCCTTCTCCTCATGCCTCATTTGCTTCTAACACACACATGCATGTATACTGATCCATCTCCCAACATATACCTAGATCGACTTTAACTACCCCCATCGATCGACGTACCTCACAAGTTATGTCTCTCCTTTCTCTTACAAAGGGCGATTGATCTTCCTATGTAGTTACGTCTGCTTACCACAACCACATCGTCCCCCCTCATCATTCGTGCATGCCTCCTAACCCGTCTCTCACACGCACGTGCACAGACAACAAGCAGCCATCTCCTCTCTTATTGATATTGCGGGCGTGCCCTCCGTTTGTCTAGCAAGCCTATCCCACCATTTGTTAGAAGCAACTCCACTACAACCCCCTCCAACACTCTAGCTCTGTCTCTCTCCCAACCTTATTCATCTCCTGCACATATGCATGGATGTCGATCGATCTCCCTTAATACATGAGGCAGATCGATCTCCTTAATACATGAGGTAGGCCTCTCTCCTCCTCCACACATATACCACCCATTGTACCTCTATAGTTAATTGGGCCTCCCTCTTCCCCCACCACACACCGATAGTCGAGCGCTGTAGGTAGGTATCCATGCCACAGAGACAAACTGCACATGTCCCATCTCACGTCCAGTAGGCCAACCACTCTATATCTTTGACATGGGCACACACAAATTCGATGGCACTCTTTATCCATCGCGCATGCACACACACACACACACATCATCCCTCTCTTCGATTCTATGGACACCTCAAGCCGATGATACCTCCACTCTCTTCTTGTGGATCGCCCCCTCTATATATATGTTACATCTAGGACTCTATTTCACACACATTGCATATGTTAAATTTTTTGATTGACCCCCCCCCCCCAAAAACTCTCAAGAACCCACACACTACATCTCTCTAGGTTTGTATCTCTCTCACACAACCCCATGCAGGTGGTGTATGTATACAAGAAGAGAATAGGTGCACCGTGCACGTACTCACACTTCGTGCCCAGCCACACCCGCACGGGTACACAGTGGAGCTCATTTATTTACAAAATGGCAGCCCACGTGCTAATTTGAACGCCTGTAGCGGTTGTTTACCTAGGGAGGTCGTGTACCACGTGTGCACGAAACAAAGTTCGACTTGACGCGTTGCCGCATTATTTTTAAATAAAGTTATAGCGCTCAATGGCACGTACGCAGAATATAAAATGATTTTTATGGAGGAAAAGGTAGTCCGCTCTTCAGAGTATCTCACACAAGGCTCCGGTGGCCTCTCTCTCTCTCTCACCATTGGTCACTGATCCGGCCGCATCCCGTCCGCCGGGGGAAAGGGAGTGCGGTGGCCTCTCTCTCTCTCTCACCGTTGGTCACTGATCCGGTCGCATCCCGTCCGCCGGGGGAAATGGAGGAAGTGCATCGTTTCTCCGTTCGACGGCGCCGAGGCAGCACGTCCCGATCTGCGGTACACGCCGTTCTCTCTGACCAAGCTCCGGCGCGGCAGGGCCTACGCCACCTGCTCGCAGATTCCGCCTGCGGCCGCTCACCTAGTTACATCCTGACGACCTCCAGGTATCCCCTCCGGCCTTGCTCTACTGCCCGTTTTCCCACGTCGCTGCATATGGATCTTCCATAGTTCTTTGCCCAAAACATCGCTCGTCCGGCGACTTTCCATATTGCATTCTCGTCCTCACACTGTTTTAGACAAACACAACCGTGTTGTTATCTTCCCTTAGGACAAGGAATATGCTTCTTTTTTGTCGTCCCATGTGTCATCAACTATTATTGGCCAGTAATTGTTTCCTTTCTACCTCTTTTCTTGCAAACACGGCTATCCATTTCACGTCGTTGCTATTGCGACCTTTTGGTGAACTACACAAATCACTTTTTTCTTAAGAGTGTTTTGTGCAGTTGTACTAAAATGTCACACGGGCAACGTCTCTACATTTCAGTGCGACTGCACAAAGGGAGATTGGTTTTGCTCTATCCTCCTCATCCAACTCCGAGCCTAATCTTCTCCAACTAGTTAGTCTTAAGAGAGACTGCAAAGGTGACCGGCTTCTATTAGTGTGTTTATTGTTTCATCAGCAGTCCTCTATTATCGTAATCACACTTGATATCTTTGGAACAGGGACGCTCAACTCTATTTTAGTGAAACTGCACAAAATGATCGGAATGTTGCATGCTCCAGACAACTACTTTTTTTCCCAACATGCCTTGTTGATTTAGACAGAGCTGGGGGGACGTTGCTGCCAATGAAAGCATGGATCAATTTTAATTTAACACCTTCTCACAACTTTGTCTTCAGTTGTGATGTAATTATTAGCTCTGATCTGCTAATAATTGACATGCATTAGCAAGGAAGTTAGTTTTTTATTGTTTCCGAAAGAGCATCGATGGCAAGACACGCGAAACAAAAGCTGAAAGCTCACACCATTGTACAATTTCATGTCGCTGGAAAATTATTTGTATAGTACGTCAATTATGTTAACAAATGATGGAAGCTTGATAGCATTGCCAGAAGCCTCTTCATCATCCGGGTCCATGTGCCATGCACAAAATTATACTCCTTCGTTCCTAAATATTTGTCTTTTTACAAATTTCAAACGGGCATATTTTAGAGTGTAGATTCACTCATTTTGCTTCGTATGTGTACTCCCTCTATTCCTAAATATTCTATTCGTCTTAACAGAGATTTCAACAAGTGACTACATACGGAGAAAAATGAGTGAATCTACACTCTAAAATATGTCTATATACATCCGTATGTGCCAGTCCATTTGAAATATCTAAAAAGACAAATATTTGAGAGAGAGAGTAGTCACTCGTTGAAATCTCTAGAAAGACAAATACTCTGGAGTATATATAAGAACCTAGGGGGTAGTGCACAACCGCATGGGAGACTCAGCCCGGTCGTTGCGCCACATTAATAGTGAGTAATGAGCAGTCAAATCATAAGCCCCACCTTTCCCACTGTAAGTTTCTCTGAAGAAACAACCATCAATACGCTCTTCTTTGAATCCTCTCATACTACTCCGTCCGTCACTTTTTATACAGCGCGCTTCAGAAAAAAGAAAAAAAATCTGTGGGACCAAGGCGACTAGCGATCGGCCTGAAAAATAGCATTGTTAGTTATAGAACGGCGTCTATTACTAGAGGGAATAATGCGTACACACATGCATGCAGTGCTTCCACCCCGGGTACACACATGCATGCACTCCATAGTAGTACAGTACATGGAGAGAAAATTGTGGACTTGATTGCGGTTACCACGCCCTAATTAATTGAGCATTATACCAAATGCGTCTAAAGTCTCTCTGATGGTGGAAATGCATTGAGAGAAATGCATCATAATGAAGCGCACCCTCTAAACTGTGATGGAGGGTGGAGTAGTATGAAGGTGCAAAACCAAGTACGCGTACTACTGCACTTGGCTCTTCGCCCCTTCGTGAAGTCGAACAATGATGGTACTCCGCATGTTGGGTACTAAAGTGTATGCCTCTGACAATCTGACACTGAATGGACTGATGCATGTCCACCGAGGGTAGGTTGCATTAGTCAAAAGGCGTAAGCGAGCTTCACCTTGTCCTGCAAGCTTCTCCTCGTTCTGCGAGTTGACGGGACACACCAAAAAGTAGTGCTAGTCCATACTCCCTCCTTTCCGGTTAATATGGCTTAATCTTTTTTGCGGGTAAATGAGAGAGCTTTATTCATATATAAGCATTCTTAGGACGATCAGCCAATACACTGGTCACTAGGAAGCGAGGTACCCCGCAAAAAAAGAAGTAGGAAGCGAGGTGTTTCATCAAGCCAGCTCTCGTCCACATTCAAAGTGCAGCAAGCATGGTTCGCATGAAGATGCACCGCAAGGTTTGCTGACCTGTTTACATGCTAAATAACAAAAAAGAGCAAATATTATTGAGCGCTACTATTTTTAACATGATATGAGACAGAATTAAGCGAGAATTGTGGCGAGTGTTCCAATCAATCAACTTCCATTATCACATGCGAGAACCCTCGAAGAGAACCAAATGTGTTGAAGATTGCTTTATCACATTTTAAAATTATAATAAGAGTGCAGACGCTCCTCCATCCGGTTCCTAGTACTAGTATAGTACGTACCTTTATGGACTATAGTAGTAGTACTAGTAAACTTTGCGCTTGGCTATTCGGGAAGTCGAACAATAATAGAACTAGTAGTATAGTGTATGCTTCTGGCAATCTGACACCGAATTAACTGTTGCACGTCCACCGCCTGAACGAGGGAGAGCTTGCATTAGTCAAAAGTTTCTCCTTGTCCTGCGAGCCACCGCGCGCAAGCTTCTCCTGCCCTGCAACCTTCTCCTCGTTCGGCAAGTTGACAAGACACAACAAAGTAATGCTAGTCCATGCTGCCTCCTCTCCGGTTAATATGGCTTAATTTCAAACGAGATAAATACACTGTCTGTCACTGTATATTTGTAAAAGTACGGTCAGTGGACTTCATAATACGCTCATTGCGCTCAATATATATATTTTCCGGTGTTCATACGGTCACTAGCTCACCCTGAATGAGTATGTGTGTGCATGCACGTGTAGGTTGAGCACTTGAGCGTGACCGTGTGTGTTCCGTCGTGTGCTCGAACATGCATGCATTAGGGCGTCGTGCGCGTTTTTGCGTCCATGTGTACGTGTGACTGTTGCATACACGTAGGGGGAGTACGTGTAGGGGCCACTAAGGAGCAGACAAATCACACAGTAAGTTAGTCGGAAGAAGCAACCATCATTTCACTCTTGAATGACACGTACACAATATAAAATGGTTGATATGGAGAGAAAAAGAAACCACTATATATACACTAGCAGGAGCCTAATCTACAAGCCTGCTTGCTTAGGTTGCTCTCTTCACAAGCATAGAACGACGGGCCTGATCCCGCAGCTAGGGGAAGGGAACAATGTTCTGCGTAGACGCAGTCGACATCTGCGAGGGAGAAAACCCACAGTCGGTGCGTCCCAATCGGGGGGTCACCGAGGTATGGGCTGATGTCGCATCCCAACCGCCCTTCTAGCTACAACCCGACGTCCCAGGTAGTCCATCTTCCTTTTGGAGCCGGCTTGCTCCACTGCCGTAGCTCCATTTCCATGTCGATCTTTCTCTACTTCTACCGGCTTCTACTTGTGATGAGTTTATGTCTCAGAACTAGTGCCAGTACTATTATACTAATCACACTTCTTCAATATCTTTGCCATCAGGGATACTCAGGTCGATTTTAGTGGAACTGCACAAAAGCATCGTATGATCCGAGGATGCCAGCCGTCTTTCCTTCGACAGGTTCTACCTGGCCAGGAAATTAAATCATGTTTAGGGTTTAGGGTTTAAGTTGTAGTGACCCCATCAGTAGTTTTTCTATCGTACACGCTCTCACAACTTTTTTCTTTAGTTGTGACGTAAATATTGGCTATGATCTGTGAATCATTGAGATGCATCGGCATGCGTGTTAGTTTTCCTTTGTATTTGATGGAATGTTGCAACGGGGCAACCTTGGAATAGGAATGAAAATGGAGTGGAAAAGTTTCCGTTTTTCTGGAGAAAAAATGGAAACGGAGAGAAACCAACGTTTCGTTTCGTTGGATCGCGCCATCGAGCAAAACCAACATTTAAATCACGTCTGTCGTGTTCGTGTCTCACCCTCCTCCACGGCTCGACCCCACACAGTCGCTCGGCATGCCACTCACCGCAAACCGAGTAGTATATCATAACTTTCCCGCCTGCTTGTCGATGGATCGCGCCATGGAGTACTAGCACTACTAGAAGAGATTGACGAGTTGGGGGAGGACAGCTAGCTATAGCACGGACTCCCAAGAACTTACTACTGGAAGAGATCGCGCATGTTGTAGCCGGCTATTGCGACCTTTGAACACGGAGCAGCCGCGTGCACCCAGAAGCGGCGCGGGCGACGCTCTCTCGGCCGGCGCACCGCAATCAATGTCGGCGCCAGTGAGAGGTGGCGTCCGCTCTGGTTGGGCATGAATGCGGCACTGACTGTTTTGGGCGGGAAGCACGCGCGGGTGATGAAGAGGGTTCGGGTTGGTCAGGACCGGCCGTGGCAGCGGTCCGGACGTGCGCAAACAAGAGATGTTGTACGTTAATATTGCTGCGTATATAATTAACAACATAAATAATGTGCCAGTTGGACAAATATGATTGGAGATGGAGATGGAAATGGAATTTTACATAAACACGGATATGCATGTCTATGTCTATGTGTGTGTGCGCGACGACTCTCGCGACCTGGAAGCGGGGGCGTGTTTTTGATCGAGTTTTCTTTCTTGGTACGTTAGAAAATCAGTTTGTCTAATTCACATCTAGATGTTATTCAAGGATATCACATCTAAGCTCCCACAAGTATATAATGTAGCAACAAGAAACAAAAAAAAACTAGGAAAATACCACAAACAGAGTGGACATCAACTTATATGTGACATAACTATGTCACATCTAGATGTGTCCTAGACAGACCCTTAAAAAATTGTCCGCCAGTTTTCGTTTCTTTTTTCCGGGAATGCGCGTATTCTATTTAAAACCACTGCTATGGAGAGATTTTTTTACTCCATTATAGCCTCTCGTTTGATAGAGTTTCTCGCATCTCGCTCTCTCACCTTCTCCATATCAAAACAAGATGACAGTGTCCACTCTATCTCTCTCCTCACCGGTGTTCACAGATCCGGTCGAATCCCGTCCGCTGCGGGAGGTGAGGAGGTGCAGCGTTGACATTGTCGCCGCTGGCGACGGAGGAAGCCGATGCGCACCGTCCTCTCGGAGCCGGCGCTAGCACGGACGAAGATCCTCCGCGCCCTTGTTCGCTGCCGTCGTGTGGGCAGATCCCGCCCGCTCGCCTAAACAACATCTCGCCCACCTGAGGTATAACTTCTTGTACTGGTCCAACTCCCTAGGTCACTGTGTGCGGGTTTTCTTCTATGCGACTACTCCCCAGATCCCCATGCATAGTAGCTAGGGTTCGTCGGCTGGTCCAACATCACCTACTAATACTATTATAGAGGAAATGCCACTCAAAAAGTTGTCCTGATTTATGCCTCGGTGGAGGTATACATGTTGTTTCAACAAAAAGTACATGGTGGTTGTGCGGTCATTGTCCATATGGTGGTAGTACTATCACTGGTTAAATGAAGAAATGCTTTTTTTCACGGGTATCCTGGTTTAGTTCCCATCAAGATAATTATGATGCTTCTGTTTGTTGGTGTACTTTTCATTAATTCTTATTGACAATTGAGATGTCGTTGCTAACCCTTTTTTATATTTTTGGAAACAGCGATGCGTGTCTCCATACCCGGGCATGTCTTCCTCAATTTTAGTGGAACTGCACAAAATTGATGGCCATTGTTGTTTCGCCTCACTGTCCTCTGCCACGTGGTTCTTCCTTCCTCGAGCTTGATTACTGAGAAGAAACAGACCACAGTGAGGATTTGTCGAACTTCTTAGGTGCCTCACCCAAACTTGATGCCAAATGGATGATGCATCACCACGATGACCTATCGATGCTCATGGTTGCGCCTCATGGTTGCGTCGGCTGGTGAAGCTGATCGATTTTCGACGAAAAACAAGCTGTCTTCCATCAGTGCTCTTTGCTTGTTACGCACAAAGATGATATCCTTCGTCAGTTCACCTTGGTTGCGTTGGAGACGCAGTCGTCTTTCACGTTGGTGCAATTTTCGCTAGGGTTTTACGACAGGTGGGCCCAAAATGTGGCTGGCTGACCTGTCATACAGCCAAAAGCAGGTGCAGTGAAGGCACCGGAGCTCAGTCTGCACTATAGTAGTATATATATAAGCGGGAGCCTCAGCGCTTGGTCGCTAGGGTTTGCACTCTCCACACGCTCGCCGCACTACATATATGTTACTCCCTCCGTTCCAAATTACTTGTCTTAGATTTGTCTAGATACGGAGGTATCTAGCACTAAAATGAGTCTAGATACATTTGCTAGGGTTTGCTATATTCATAGTCTCTCACCCTCTCTTCACCAGATCTAAACAAGACTGCGTTGGCCTCTTGTCTCTCTCTCCCCCCTCACAGCTGGTGAAGGAGGCGCCCATATCCCGTCGCACCGGGAAGAGGAGGAGGTGCAGCGTTCACTCTATCGCCTTCGGTGAGGGAGGCAATCCACTGTCAGCTGCGCTGTTCTCTTTCACCCACCGCCTGTGCGGGAGGGCCACCGACCCCTTCTTCCTACATTCCGTACTTAGTGTGGGAAGATCCGGCCTCCTGCCGCACGCCTTGCCACATCCTGACGACCCTAAGGTATAAGTTTCTTTGAAATCGTCGTTGCTCTAGCTGCATGTGGATCTTTTTCGATCTGTAGTCGAATCTAGGTCTTGGTTCAAAGAGGAATGAAGGGTGCGGTGGGCTGTAGCAAGAATCTAGGACGTGGTTCAATGAGGAAAGGAGGGGCGGAAAGTAGTATAGACTGGCTATCTAGCCGCTTTGTAGGTCGAAAAGGGAAAAAGGGTGTAACCCAGTACACACATCTGTAAGGAACCGATCTCTTTGTTGAAAAGGGAAAGAAACTGGGGGGTCGGGTAGTTTGTGCACGACTAGATTTGCTGCCCGCACATAGGAAGAAGGTTCAAAGAGAACAAATATGGGACCAGCGCATATATGCTGCTTGGCTACATACTCTGCATCACCCATTTATACGTGTGGACGCACATGGTGCTCGCATGTCCCATGTAGCTATTTGGCTGTTGTTAATCTCAGAATTAACTACTGATCTGTTTTAAAAGAATTTCTCTGTTAATATGAATCAATGCAATCGTTTTAGAAATGCCACTGTCCTATACTTTGTTCTCCATCAAGATAAGGTAGATGCTTCTTTTTGTGGCCGCATGTTTCATTCTCCTTTATTGGCCAGTAATTGTTTTCTTTTTTGCCTCTTAAAATAGGGATATCTATTCAACTTGTTGCTATAGAAAACTTAAATGTCACACCGGCAACTTTGCTTGATTTCAGTGCAACTGCACAAAACGAGATTGGATTTCCTATTCGTGTTGGCAGATTCATACGTGATCTTGTGTGCGTCATGACAGGTTGGTACTTGCCTTCATCCACATGATCGTGCAGTGTGTTTTGAGATGCTGTGCTACTTGTATTGGTACTGTTTTAAATAAATGATGAATTGAAGCTATTGTATTGTTGTCTTTTCCCATTAAGTAGTGAACAAAAATGGGACCAACCCAGACATGATGCTTGTTGCTTTGTTACAACAAATTCAACATCACCCCCTTTATAAGCTTTGTCGTTCTTTATACATGTTGAAACAAGGCATTGTTAAGATAATGTCTCAGTCAATATGAATGAATCACACTGATGGAGAATTGCTACTCTCCTGCTTTGTTTCCCATTAAGATAAAGTAGATCAGTAGATGCTTTTCTTCTGGGAGTACAAGTCATCAACCGTTATTTCATAGTAATTGTTTCCCTTATACCTATTGTTGCTTACAGGGATATCAAAATTAAAGCTCGGTTTTATTCCGACTTTGATTTTAGTTGAACTGCACAAAAGGAGCCAATGTGTAAGGCAAACTGCTGCATTACTGGGTCTAGTTGGTCGTTCCACTTTGCAGAAAGAAGCAGTCACTGTTTGCGCTACATTATAGAAGGAATGACCGAGAAGCTTTACAGAGTATTATTAGACACCAGTGACATGACTAGTCTGCAGAGACCATTGGCAATTTAACAATACGTGGAGTGCCCTGGGCAAAAAGTGCCCAAACAAGTATAAATGCTACGACAGGACTCCACGACCATAGGCATTACATATTTTGAATGGGAAAAGCTTGTCAAAGTTTAATCATTGATGTTAGCAAGAAGACGTTAGTTTAATATATTGGAATTGTAAAACCTTGTCAAAATTTGCTCATTGATGTTAGCCAGAAGACATGCATTTGATATTTTTGAGTGGGACGCCCTTGCTGTGAGCAGCGTCGAGTGTTTTTTCCTTTTCCTGTGTTCAGTTTAGAAGTAAATAGTCACTCTGCTGAGATATTCCTGTGTTAAGAGTTTGTTCTGACTATTGTCTATGTAATGCCAGGCCTTGTGTTCGATTGCAAAGTTGAGCTTGGAATGTTGTGGCATGCGGCATCACAAGTTGTTCACCGTGCCTCCTGAGAATAATGCTTCGCATTGTTTTGCATGTCGATCTAATGCCAGTGATTTGCTTGTTAAGAAGATCATCCTCTTTTGTTGTTTCCGTGCTTAAGAAGTTCATCGTTTGATGTTTCATTCATAGCCTATACGACAAGTCGGGTAGGTTAGACGTGAAACCATATGATCTTCCGACCAACTCATGATATTAGGCCGTGATTGGATCGTCGTTTTCCAACCAAAACCACTTGTAAAACTGACACTTGTAAATTAAAGCAGATGGTCTCGGGCGAAGGCGCTTGGTTGGTCGATTTCGACTAGTAAAATATTGGAAGTACTTGACACACGATAAAAACGATGAACGACACTTGGACGATTGCTAATCCAGCCGTTAGGTGCTGTTTCAACCTTGCCCATGGATGGCATGATATGCACGTCGTGCATGTATCGTCTGGTAATGTCATCCATATAGCAGTGCTCGTAAAATATACAGTGGTCTCTGAAATTACACGCGTAACCCACCGGTTTTACTTACAGACCTCGGGCCCTCGGTTTCATTACGCCTGTATTTTACGCGTTGTATGTTAATACATGTTTGAAATAAACCAGAGCTCCCAAGCATGGCCTTACCGTTTCATGCCGTCTCAGTTTCTCGAAGGTGCTCATAGGTGTCCAATGATCCTGGCTTCCTGAATGAATAGCGGGCGCTGTATCAGACCATCCGTAGGGCCCACGAGGCCCTCTCCGTTGTCCTTCGAGTTGTTGCGCTCGCCGTGGCGCCGAGCATTGTTAACATCGTCAACAAACATGAGGATTTAGGAGATGACTTTATTTTGACTGGATGACACTAGGGACCCACTAGGGCCATAGCCGTACGTACGCAAGTGCCTCCTTATTATGTACGACTATATTTTTTTTGCTTTCTCCTGGTTTCGTGACATCACGGTCCCACACCATTGTCAACCTATGTAGTCAATATAAACGAGAGAATTGCACAAGGTGTGGCCGACAGCTGGGACCAAGCAGCTCGAGCAGTATTTGTGTTTTTGAGGCATGAGCACTGCAGAGTTTTTATTGGCGATGATTTCATTGTTGTTTAGAGGAGAGCAGGGTATTAACTGGGCTGGCTGTGGCCCGTCTAGCCCAGCCCAGATATCCAGCCCAGATACTAATTTTTTCAAGATGAAAATGGCTAGCCCAGCTATACATCTTTTTGAGGAATACCCATGCAAGGTCAACTTGTTATTCTCCGCCCCGCTGGGCTGCAAATCTTTCCTAGGAGGGATGCATTAGGCTTAACAGGAAAATGGGCTTTAAAAAATAATAAATGGGATGTAATTATAAAAACTGGGCAGTAACTATAAGAAATGCACCAAACACGAAATTAGTTTATAAAATATTATTTATGGATTTTGAAAATCTTAAATTTTCATTGTTGTGCGCGCAATGTTTCGTTGGATTTTTACGTAATACAAATTTATATTGAATCTGACTAGAAATTTTGGGATAAAAATATTTCGGAGCCCATCAAAATGTGGGAAATTTTATTGAATTCTGTCTTCAACGGTTGGTTGAAATTATTAATCATTGTCCTAGCTAGAAAATGGGCTGTACTTTTAACAAACTGTAAATGGGTTGTTGTAAATTCCATTAGAATTCCAAATGGGTTGTACATTCTTACAAAACGCAAATGGGCTATAAGTTCTCTGCCACACACTTGTGGGCCTACTAAGTGACGCGTCCCCTAAAATACTAAGTTGACGCGTATGCAAGGCTTTGCCAACTTATTATAGTCAACACACAGTTCTAGCAACAGTGGCCGTTGGATGTCTATCCAACGGATGTCGTGCTTCTTCTTTAATCTCGGATATTCTTAACTTTGGCCGCCCAAAAAATGATTCCTCCCCCTGACATCTGGGGTGCACCGTTTCGGAGGCTGACCTATGGGCCTACTAAGTTGGAGCGTACCAAGGGCTTTGTCAACTTAGTCAATAATAAACGTTTCTAGCTTTAGTGACCGTACGATGTCCATCCAACAACCGTAGTGCTTCTTCAACCTATGGTCTTCTTGGTCCAACCGCCGAAAGCAGCGCCGGTCGTGCCGCCTGCTCCTACCTCCCGTGGTCGGCTGTGCTGCCGCGGAGGCCTCACCGCCCCCATACTACTCCCACCGCTGGCCAGGCCATCCCTCCACTCACCCACACCCCTTGTTATTCTGCGGCGACGGCAGCCTCACACCGCAGCCGAACGAGTGAACCCTCGTACTCCTCTCCGCGCGGGCTTCCACTGCTGCGTCTTCCCCGGCTCCGCGTCATCCCCTTCCTAGGCCTCGCTGTCGTCTAGACCACCGCCCTAGTGCTCTCGGCACGGTGTGGTCAACGTGGTCAACGACCGACTTCCATCGGAAGAGTACTGTACGTGGAGAGGCTGAGAGCTGGGTCCAGGCGGCCGCAAGGAAGTGCCTCCTTATTACGCGCAAAATAATTATTCCTCCACCTTATAGCAGGGACCCACCGGACGGGCCACCTTATTTCGCAAAAAAACGTTTCCCCCCTGACTGCTCGGACCCACCGGACGGGCCAGCGTATTTCGCGAAAAAACGTTCCACCTGCTGTCAGCTTGGACCCACCAGAAGTGCCTCCTTATTACACACAAAAAATTGAATACTCCCCCTGCTAGCTGGGACCCACCATGGTGGGAGGCTGACTTGTGGGCCTACTAAGTTGACTGGGACGGGGGCCTTTGTCAACTTTAGTCAATATGAACGATTCTAGCTCCAGTTACCGTACATGCCCATCCAACGGTCGTAGTGCTTCTTCAACCTCTAGTCTTCTTGCTCCAGCCGCCCAAAGCAGCGCCGGTCGTGCCGCATGCTCCTGCCTCCCGTGGCAGGCTGTGCTGCCGCGGAGGCCTCACCGCCCCTACTATTCCCACCGCTGGCCAGGCCCTGCGGCGGCGGCAGCCTCACACCACAGCCGAACCAGTGAACCCTTGTACTCCTCTCCGCGCGGGCTTCCGCTGCTGCGTCTTCCCCGGCTCCCTGTCGTCCCCTTCCTAGGCCTCGCTGGCTGGCCCGAGGCTCAGCTGGGCCGGGGGGGGGGGGGTCTAGGCCCAGGGGGCTTCCCCTTTTCTTTTTCTGTTTCTTTTGTTTATTTAACAGAGATAGAAAGGGAATTATTTGGGTAACTATTTAACTTAGCAAAAATTTGGGAGGTGTCCCATTAAATCCCTGGTGATTTTAGACAGTGCCAAACAATGTTTTGGAGACCGTAAGAATTCATTTGGTACTTTCCATAAATAGGATAGCATTTAAAAATGTTGAGTTGGTGCTGTTTTAATTACTAATGCTCATCTTTGCACAAGAGTGATGTTGTGTTCCTTAACAAATAACTGTTATGGAATTTGTGACAAACGATGAACATTTTTCCAGCAACTTTTAGGCAACTTCAAACTTCACTTGAATTTGATTTGACTGGAATTTCCAAATGGGTATTGAACAAAGGTGATTAAGAACTGTTTGGAAAATGATTAGTTTAATCACATAGGGTTACTGTAGTACGACAATTGGTGTGTTACAAATCTCCTCCACTACACGAAATCTCATCCCGAGATTTAAGTGCAGAAGTAAAGAGTAACTTCGAAAGAACTGACCCTTATAGGGTTAATTATCTGGTAAACAATTCAGGGAATGTGGCAGAAGTGTCTCTCGAGTTGAAACTTAAGAAAACATCGAGAGCAAAAGATGAAGGTACAATAGGAAGTTTCAAGCGAATGGACAAACGATCGATACCTGAATAGAGTGTGAGAATGGGGTTCAGAGCATCGGGAACAGTTCATCTCTTGGATGGTGGCTCGTGATAGCACACAAAGCCAAGAGCAATTGATACTTCGGAATATAGGATATACAGGAGAGTCAGGTTCCGATCCTATGGAACTGTGGGTTATGGGCCCACCATGTGGGTTAAAATAGAAGGAGCGATGACATCTTGCACGGTCATGATAGCAAGGCATGTCAGAGGGTAGCCTGTCAGTTATGTCGGCAATAATGTCGGTACCAAGGGCGAGGCACAAAGAGAACCATTTTCCTGCTCGTTGAACGAGGCGAACCATTAGGCAGAGTTCTCGTCCATCGGTGGCTACCAGAATGTCATCAACAATAGTAACCGGGTCTTACTGACAGAGTGATACAACGAGGTGTTTACATAAGCATGGAAATAAAACTGCTTATATAATATAGATCACAATAAGGTTTAAACAAACCAATGGAAAGGAAAATGTAATTGTCACATTAAACAGAACAATGGAAAGGAAAATGTGTTTAAACACATATTTCAGGGGTATATCCTTCCCAAGGACAAGCAGAGCATGATATCCATGACAGGATAGAAGTATAAAACCATTTAGGTAAGGGGAAAGAAATTTCATGACATTACCCATACAACGGTGTTTGGATAATTGATAATGAAAATTTAGTATCATGCTTCAAATGTTCTTATTGGAGAACGGATTACCACGAACATGCTTCGAGATAGCATTGACATGGTTTCAAGCAAAGGTCCGACTTTGGATACACCAAGGATCCATCGGAAACAACTTAGAAAATACAACAACAACAACAACAAAGCCTTTAGTCCCAAACAAGTTGGGGTAGGCTAGAGGTGAAACCCATAAGATCTCGCAACCAACTCATGGCTCTGGCACATGGATAGCAAGCTTCCACGCACCCCTGTCCATAGCTAGCTCTTTGTCGATACTCCAATCCTTCAGGTCTCTCTTAACGGACTCCTCCCATGTCAAAATCGGTCGACCCCGCCCTCTCTTGACATTCTCCGCACGCTTTAGCCGTCCGCTATGCACTGGAGCTTCTGGAGGCCTGCGCTGAATATGCCCAAACCATCTCAAACGATGTTGGACAAGCTTCTCCTCAATTGGTGCTACCCCAACTCTATCTCGTATATCATCATTCCGGACTTGATCCTTCCTCGTGTGGACACACATCCATCTCAACATACGCATCTCCGCCACACCTAACTGTTGAACATGTCGCCTTTTAGTCGGCCAACACTCCGCGCCATACAACATTGCGGGTCGAACCGCCGTCCTGTAGAACTTGCCTTTTAGCTTTTGTGGCACTCTCTTGTCACAGAGAATGCCAGAAGCTTGGCGCCACTTCATCCATCCGACTTTGATTCGATGGTTCACATCTTCATCAATACCCCCATCCTCCTGCAACATTGACCCCAAATACCGAAAGGTGTCCTTCCGAGGTACCACCTGGCCATCAAGGCTAACCTCCTCCTCCTCACAGCTAGTAGTACTGAAACCGCACATCATGTACTCGGTTTTAGTTCTACTAAGCCTAAACCCTTTCGATTCCAATGTTTGTCTCCATAACTCTAACTTCCTATTTACCCCCGTCCGACTATCGTCAACTAGCATCACATCATCCGCAAAGAGCATACACCATGGGATATCTCCTTGTATACCCCTTGTGACCTCATCCATCACCAATGCAAAAAGATAAGGGCTCAAAGCTGACCCCTGATGTAGTCTATCTTAATCGGGAAGTCATCGGTGTCGACATCACTTGTTCGAACACTTGTCACAACATTATTGTACATGTCCTTGATGAGGGTAATGTACTTTGCTGGGACTTTGTGTTTCTCCAAGGCCCACCACATGACATTCCGCAGTATCTTATCATAGGCCTTCTCCAAGTCAATGAACACCATATGCACGTCCTTCTTATGCTCCCTATATCTCTCCATAAGTTGTCGTACCAAGAAAATGGCTTCCATGGTCGACCTCCCAGGCATGAAACCAAACTGATTTTTGGTCACGCTTGTCATTCTTCTTAAGCGGTGCTCAATGACTCTCTCCCATAGCTTCATTGTATGGCTCATCAGCTTAATTCCACGGTAATTAGTACAACTCTGAACATTCCCCTTGTTCTTGAAGATTGGTACTAATATACTCCGTCTCCATTCTTCTGGCATCTTGTTTGCCCGAAAAATGAGGTTGAAAAGCTTGGTTAGCCATACTATCGCTATGTCCCCGAGACCTTTCCACACCTCAATGGGGATACAATCAGGGCCCATCGCCTTGCCTCCTTTCATCCTTTTTAAAGCCTCCTTCACCTCAGACTCCTGGATGCGCCGCACAAAACGCATGTTGGTCTCATCAAAGGAGTCATTCAGTTCAATGGTAGAACTCTCATTCTCCCCATTGAACAGCTTGTCGAAGTACTCCCGCAATCTATGCTTAATCTCTTCGTCCTTCACCAAGAGTTGGCCTGCTTCGTCCTTGATGCATTTGACTTGGCCAATATCCCTCGTCTTCCTCTCCCGGATCTTAGCCATCTTATAGATGTCCCTTTCACCTTCCTTCGTGCCTAACCGTTGGTAGAGGTCCTCATATGCCCGACCCCTTGCTTCACCAACAGCTCGCTTTGCGGCCTTCTTCGCCATCTTGTACTTCTCTATGTTGTCTGCACTCCTATCCAGGTATAGGCGTCTGAAGCAATCTTTCTTCTCTTTAAGCGCCTTCTGGACATCATCATTCCACCACCAGGTATCCTTATCTTCGCTTCTCCTTCCCCTGGACACTCCAAACTCCTCCGAGGCCACCTTATGAATGCAAGTCGCCATCTTCATCCACACATTGTCCGCATCCCCTCCTTCCTCCCAAGGGCCCTCCTTAAATACCCTCTCCTTGAACACCTGAGCTACCTCCCCCTTGAGCTTCCACCACTTCGTTCTAGCGACCTTGGCACGCTTATCCCGCTGGACACGAATCCGAAAGCGGAAGTCAGCAACCACCAGCTTATGCTGGGGTACAACACTCTCCCCAGGTATCACCTTACAGTCTAGGCACGCACGCCTATCTTCTCTTCTCGAGAGGATGAAATCAATCTGGCTAGAGTGTTGGCCACTACTAAAAGTCACCAGATGTGAATCTCTCTTTCTAAAGAGGGTGTTAGCTACAATCATGTTGTAGGCTAGAGCAAAGCTTAAGACATCTTCTCCTTCTTGATTCCTGATGCCATAGCCAAAGCCCCCATGCGCCCCTTCAAAACCTGTGTTAGATGTACCCACGTGGCCATTGAGGTCTCCTCCTATGAAGAGCTTCTCACCAATCGGTACACTCCTAACCATGTCTTCCAAGCCTTCCCAGAACTCCCTCTTGGTGTTCTCATTGTGGCCTACTTGCGGGGCATATGCGCTGATAACATTGAGAACCAAGTCCTCAGCTACCAGCTTGACCAGGATAATCCGGTCCCCACGTCTCCTGACGTCTACCACTCCATACTTGAGGCTCTTGTTGATCAAGATGCCTACGCCATTTCTGTTTGCAGCCGTCCCCGTGTACCACAGCTTGAAGCCGGTATCCTCCACCTCCTTCGCCTTCTGTCCTCTCCATTTGGTTTCTTGGACGCAAAGGATATCAACACCTCTCCTCACTGCTGCATCAACTAGCTCCTGAAGCTTCCCTGTCAGAGACCCTACGTTCCAGCTACCTAAGCGAATCATCCTAGGCTCGGCTAGCTTCCTTACCCTTCGCACTCGTCGAGTCAAATGCGAAGACCCTTGCTCATTTTCCACTACATCCGGGCGCCGATGTAGTGCGCCACTAAGGATGCGACGACCCGATCCTCGCTCACTTGCCACCGTATCCGGATCAAGATACGGCGCGCCACCTGGGGGGTGACGGCCCGGCCCTTGCCCATTTTCCACCACACCCGGGTTCCGATGTGGCGCGTCGCTGAGAGGGTTACGCCCCAACGAAAATCTTTTGGGTTTCATCTCCATAAGAGTGGCTGATTTTACGTTGGCTCGCCAAGCCTATCACAACCCTCCTCCTTTACCCGGGCTTGGGACCGGCTATGTTGAGACAACTTAGGCGGAGTTGGAAACAACTTAGAAAATAAGTCACAGAATTTTAGCAAGGAAAATATGAGGGTGTGGTCGACGGGCTCAGCCACAATCCATCGACATGCCAAAAAGGATGTATTTCCAAAATTATATGAACCAGTTTGTGTTTGGGAAGGCAAGAATGTTATCGATGATAACATAAATCATCGAGGGGGAGTATTGTATTTCTCATCATGAATTCGATTGATATCCTGGAAAAGCTTAGAATGTTGATGATGATCACGACATATTTGTCGAGATATTTCATGAAGAGGTAATCGATCGGCGATGACATCCAGTCAAAGGAATGATGAAGCGAAAGGTTATTGGAACCATGGGTATGACACAAACTCGAAATTAAGCTTGTTGTTCAAGGCGAAATGATAAGATGAGGATCGACGTAAGCTTAGCTCATCGTCGGAAGTTGCTCTGGGCATAAGGACCAGGTAGCCCAGTTAAAAGTTGTCACGATAACAATATAGCCGATCAGGCTAGGAATTATGTGATGGGGTATAATGTCAGAAGGTAAATCGGAGTAGAGGTTGGACGGGGGAAAAATGATTTGTAGAGGATAAGTAATTTTAACTTACCCAGTAAATGGGATCAAGGAGGAAATATGGTCGGGACCATAACTACAAGGGATCCAATTCATGATACCAGAAGAATTATACAAATGATTAAATATCCTTGCAAGAAGCTTTCATGATAAGTTCCACACCGTGTCCGTGGGCATGAACACAAAGGTTCAAGGTCGACTCCCACTTCTACAATGCATAACCTTTCATTTTACTTCTCGCTCTTGATGAAGCTGTAGTATTGAAATTCTATCTGACGAAAAGCCAGTGGATTATAACCGACATAACTTTCGAGTTCACACAGATTAGGGAAGGCATAGTTTCAACCCATCGGGGCATCTTAGGAACGTATGTCATAAATTTCAAGAATAAATAACACAAACTCGGTAGTAGAGCATGCTTAAGAAAGCAGATGATACAATTTACCAAAAGCATTATGTATCCGAGGAAGGCTCACAAGCTTATTGAATATGAAGGACGTTGTCGGATAAAATCCGAAAAAGGGTCTGGTGGTCCACAAGGGATCTGATGTGAGGCTCAGCATTCAACCAGAGGAAGAAAGAATGCAAGGAGATCATACTATAGAAACAACTGACTAGCTCAAAGCATCAATTGCAAAGGAATTATGAATTCCAGGACAAGGGATCAGAAGCAATGCTCTGATTAGGGATGGATAGGTAGAATAGCCTTAGGGGTACAATCGATGGCGATTTGATTGGTCAAGATTCAGCACATGTTAAAATGACGTCCGAGCCAGAAGGAAGAATTCTAGGATCTGATTGATGATTGTGATCATTCGCAACATATTGTATCAACGGACTCAAATGATAATGACCAAGGCTGAAAATAAGATTACTAGACTTATGGTATTAACCATAATGCAAGCAAGCACAAAATTCAAGAATAGTAGGCTGTTGAGGATTTTCACAAGAACGAATGGTATTACGAAGACTTTTGTGAAGTACAAGAATCAACTGAGGATGAGCAGATACTCGATAGGTGCACAAGTTATCCATAGGGGTATCCAGGTGACAAGGAACTGCAAGGCAGTAAGCTCAAGGGATTCTCGGAACAACGGAGAGCAGTTCAGGGCATCTTCTAATAACAAGATCAATGGGATAGAATGCAAGATTGGCAAGTGTGTGTAGTTATCCATAAGGATATTTCGGTGGTAGGGAATTGCAAAGGCAATAGGCACAAAGTCTCGAGAGAATATCATAGAGTATCTTCGGAATCTTCTGATGCAGCAAGTGATCATCTGAAATAAGGGGCTCTCCGGGCGGATGTGATCACGAGATCCTAATGTTCGAGTTAGTAAAACCATTTAACCAGAATAGAAGAGAGACCAGAGTCCCAAATTATAGACGGGGAGTAAAAGATCCTAATACCACCCAATGGCGACATGGGCCCGTAGGCCACACAGCCATGTTAGTAAAAAAAATTGTAGTGACTAGACTTGACTTCGGTCAAGGAGTTGGAAAGGGGGCTACCTACAGGCAGTCGGCTCTGATACCAACTTGTGACTCCCTCAATTCAATCGTACACTAATCATACACGCAAATGTGTATGATCAAGATCAAGGACTCACGGGAAGATATCACAACACAACTCTAGACACAAATTAAAACAATACAAGCTTTATATTACAAGCCAGGGGCCTCGAGGGCTCGAATACACCAGAGTCAGCGGGAGAAACAATATTTGAGTGCAGACATAAGTTAGACAAGATTGCCTTAAGAAGGCTAGCACAAAAGCAACAATGATCGAAAAGGCAAGGCCTCCTGCCTGGGAGCCTCCTAACTACTCCAGGTCATCAGCGGCCATCACGTAGTAGTAGGCACCCGTGGGGTAGTAGTAGTCATCAGTGGTGTCGTCTGGCTCCTGGGATCCGTTATCTGGTCGCAACAATCAGGTATAGGAGGAAAAGAGGTAGCAAAGCAACCGTGAGTACTCATCCGAAGTACTCAGCAAGCAAGGATCTACACTACACATGCAACATTATCAAAGAAAGGTTGTATATATGGACTGGGCTGCAAAAATGCCAGAATAAGAGGGGGGAGAAGCTAGTCCTATCGAAGACTAGCATCTTCTAGAAACCAACATCTTGCAGCAACATGAGGGAGTAGGGTAGCATAAAGTAAAGTATTAGTAGTGTTATCAACCTAGGCCAGAGATCCTTTCTTGACTCCCTACGAGAAAGCAATCCGAGAGCCAAACTATCCATTCCTCATATCCATTTCTCATATCCATGTCTCATCTCAAGTATCCAGTTCTAGTTGTATCGATCGGATGCAACTCCAAGTGTCCGTTGCCATAGGACAGGCTATCGATAGATGTTTTCTTCCCTGCAGGGGTGCACCAACTTACCCACCACGCTCGATTAACTCCAGCCGGACACACTTTCCTGGGTCATGCCCGGCCTCGGCCAAACAATACGCCACAACCCGACCTAGGCTTAAGAGAGAGGTCAAGCATGTCGGACTAAACCTATGCCCCCTAGGGGTCTTGGGCCATCGCCCCGGGAACTCCTGCACGTTGCGTGGGCGGCCGGTCAGAAGACCTAGCTACCTCCTTCAAAAAGGCAGGTGCTTACCAGTCCAACCCGGCGCGCGCCGCTCAGTCGCTGATGTCTAATAAGCTTCGGCTGATGCATATGACATAGAACGCCCATACTATGCCCACGTGATGGTTAGTGCTATCAGGCCAGAGGCCCCTCAGATCAAATATCCAAACCGTTAGGGTGTTGGTAGTGCGGTCACGAGCAGAGACTGACGAAAGATGTGACCCCATCGCCCCGTCTTGAGTACTTGCGGCAAGGGCTATGAATGCCCGACCACGCCTCGTAAATATCTCGCGGGCACCTTCCAGGTCAACCGGACTCCACATCACTCGCTATTAAGCTTGCGCGGGTACCCCTCAGGGCCGAACCATCTTTAGTAACACTGTTCAGTGTAAAGTCATAGTAACCATAGTAACTGTGTGTCTAACACCAAGGGGAAAACCCGAGGAATCACCCCCGGTGAATTCCACTCGATGTTATCATCAAGGTGAACGTAAGAGGATCCACCCTCAAGGTTCACACTTGAGGGGTTGCACGACAGAGCCGTAGCGGAAGTGGTTAAGGAGGAAATCACCCTCGATGACCTCGACCATATAGCTACACTATAGAGCTCTCATCAGGAGTGATGTAAGAGGTTCCACCCTTGGCACTCGATGGTAACTCTGCAGAGTCGTACAACTAGGGGGTGATGTGTGCTGTCGGGGCCTAGACATCGATTACATTGATCGAGTCATTGAACATAAAGCAGGGCAACTTGGATAAGGTGGGGGTCACTGATGGATCACTAACCAACCTATACTAAGCAGTTTAGGATAAGCAGGTAAGGTATGAAAACAGGTAACAAAAACGGGCTATGCATTAGAGTAGGATCATACAGAAAGCAGTAGCAGTTCTAATGCAAGCATGAGAGGGAAAGAAATGGGCGATATCGGAATGCTCAAGGAGGGTTCGCTTGCCTGGAAGCTCTATTGAAAAGGAAGAAGTGTCGTCGTCAACGTAGTCGATCACAGGGGCAACATCAGTCTCAGGGTCTACCGGAGAGAAGAGGGGGAAGAAACAGTAAATACCGAGCAGACAAGGCATCACAAGGCATAACATGGAAATACGCAGTGCTAGAGGTGAACTAACGCGGTACTACACTTTGAAGACGAAGAGGGAAAACACCTGGAGGGGTTTTCCCGGTGTTAGGCATTTTCCGGACGGATTAAAGAGAGGGGAAAGTTCCATGTTCAGCATGCTAGGGGCATGTGACAGATGAACGTACCGCGCATTTGGATTCATTAGATTTTTCTGAGCAACTTTCATGTAGAAAACATTTTCATCCGAGTTAAGGATTATTTTTTATGATTTATCAAAGATTTAAACAATTTTAGAAATTTAATCTAATTAAAAAAAGTGAAAAGGCTAGGTGCACCTGGTGCAGTGCACAAAAGATGCACCAGTGTGACTGACCAGTGGGTCCAGTCAGCTGTTGACTCATCAGTTGACTGGTCCACGGTTGACCAATGAACTGGTCCGGTGGGACCCGCCTGTCAATGACCCATGGCCTATATACATTTTTTAAACTAACTGATTTTAATTAGTGACCTGGGGCTCAGTTGTTAATGGGGGGGTTAGTGGATTCAGTGGGGATAGTGGGGGGTTAACCCCTAATTAACCGAGGTAGTGGGCCGGCTAGGCTTCCGTGGGCGCAAGGCGCCGGCGGCCTCCCTCAGCAGCGGCGAAGGGCGGGGAGCAGGGGAAGGCCCCAGGCAGCAGCCCTGGTAGGCGCGGCTAGGCGCCAGCAGCGGCTCGCGGGCGGGAGGCTAGGGGGTGCGGTGGAGGGGGGCGGCCGGAACGCGTGGGCACGCCGAGCAGTACGGGCGGCGGGCGGCACGAACGGGCGCAAAGCAGCGACGGTGAGCGCGTGCCCTGGCGGCGAGGCACGACAGGCGAGGTGGGCGCGGGTCGGCGCGTTGGCAAGGCGTCAACAGGCGCGCGGGGTGGGGTGGCAGTAGAAGTACAGTGGCATTAGCGGCAAAGCTTCAGCAGAAGAAGCAGCAGCAGGTAACAGCGCGGCGGCAGCGGCACGGGAGGCCAGCGAGGCACGGCGGGGCGGTCGGCCAAGATGGGCAGGGGCACGGTTGAGGGGAGTAGGGCGCGTGCTCGGGTGCGAGCTAGATTGCGGTGGCCGCAGTAGCGAGGCCAACGGCAGCGGCTGGCTCGGCAATGATGGGGACGGCGTCTACGGGGCGAATGGGGCGGCGTACAGAGAGGGGAAGGAACGGGAGGCTCACCAAGAGCCTGTAGAGGGGAAACGCGGGCTCGAGGGAGGCTCCAGGTGGCCGAATTTCGACGGCGAGGGCGGTGGTGCCGAAGGTGGAAGACGACGAGGATCCGGGGCAGCAACGGCTCCCTGCTCGCGCTGCTGGCCGTAGTTGACGCAGGAGATGCCGTCGGTGCTCCTCGACGTCTTCGCTTGGCTCGGGGAGGTCGTCGGCCATTGTCACGGCGAGGCAGCAGCGGCGGCCGCGTCGGGTGGACACAGGGGAGAAAGGGATCTAGGGAGAGGGAGAGTGGAGGACGGAGTGGGGAGCGAGGGGGCAAGTGGGGGAGAGGACCGAGGCGTCGCATGGGGCGGCATCCTCATCGCCTCTGCGGTGACGCCGATGAGCTGGTCCGGGCGGGATTGCTCGGTCACAGGCGCCCGATCGCGTGAGCAGTGGGGAAGAAAGGCGAGG
Source organism: Triticum dicoccoides (assembly GCF_002162155.2). Classification (NCBI taxonomy): domain Eukaryota; kingdom Viridiplantae; phylum Streptophyta; class Magnoliopsida; order Poales; family Poaceae; genus Triticum; species Triticum dicoccoides. The sequence goes on along the minus strand of NC_041384.1, from coordinate 332,960,960 downwards.
GAGGGAGTGCGGGGTTGGGCCGGCCTGGCTGGCCCGAGGCTCAGCTGGGCCGGGGGGTGGTCTAGGCCCAGGGGGCTTCTCCTTTTCATTTTCTTTTTCTTTTTCTTTTGTTTATTTAACAAAGATAGAAAGGGAATTATTTGGGCAACTATTTCACTTAGAAAAAATTTGGGAGGTGTCCCATTAAATCCCTGGTGATTATAGACAGTGCCAAAAAATATTTTGGAGACCGAAAGAATTCATTTGGTATTTTCCATAAATAGGATAGAATTTCAAAATGTTGAATTGGTGCTGTTTTAATTACTAATGCTCATCTTTGCACAAGAGTGACGTTGTGTTCCTTAACAAATAATTGTTATGGAATTTGTGACAAATGATGAACATTTTTCCGGCAACTTTTGGGCAACTTAAAACTTCACTAGAATTTGATTTGACTGGAATTTCCAAATGGATATTGAACAAAGCTGATTAAGAACTGTTTGGAAAATGATTAGTTTAATCATAGAGGGTTACTGCAGTATGACACTAGGGGTGTTACAGTATCGCCCCTAGTTGACCGTGGATCGTGTGATCTCTTATGTACTCGAGGATCTAGCATATGTGTGACTATTTCTTGTTGGTTTAGTGTTTCTCTCATGTTTTCCCTCATGTTTCCCCTCGTGTTCTCCGTGTTCATCGCGGGATCCGCTCCTTTCGTGAAACATCGACTGAATAGGGTTCTACCCTACATCACATATCTTGCCCATTTGAGCAATTGAGCTAGCGTCTATCTAGTATTCGCACAACAAGAGCATTTTCCGTGGTTGCACATTTTAGCTCACCCCTTGGTTGTGCGGATCCCATTTATCTTCCGTGTGTGTGTTCCTAGTGATATCCTTGGGTTTGATCTATTTGCTTTACTTGCATTTTTGTGAACCTTCTCAACCTTATCGATATCTTGTCTAACATTTGCTTGAAATTTGGCCACCCTCCTAACCGAGCTACTCCACGAGCCTTCTACTTGTAGGTGTGAGAAACAAACCCGGTTCCAATTCTACTATTGTGGCATTGCATTGAGTGACACTTGTTGCATCCTCAATCCTCGAAAAAGGTAACTTCGGTATTGTTCTCTCATTTTCCTACTCACCCACTTGGTTATGATGGATAGGCCAACTTCATTGGCGAACCCGCTTCTCGAGGAGCAAGAAGGTGATCACGGCTACGTCACCAAGAACCACTTCTTCATCGCTCAACGAGCTCTACATCAAGAGAGCGAAGCATTGGGTGAACGCTTGGAGCAACTCGCCTTCGACCTTCATCAATCGAAAACACGGAAATGAGACTACATCGACGAAAAGTTGAATACACAAATGGAGGAACTCCGCAACCTGATCATGCGACGCCTGTCTTCCTCATCATCGTCATCAAGTCGGCTTAACTCATGCCGTCGATCAAGTCGGCAATCTTCGGACTCCTCCTCCTATGAATCAAGTCCTCCCTGAGCTCGAGTCCCTCACCGTGAAGATCCTCAAGATCGCCAACCTCTAGAAAATCCATTCCATGGCAATGGCTTACAAGACTGAATTCGAGCTCGTGAATGGTCGGGACAACAAGCGCAAGAACCAAATGACAAAGAGCAAGTACCTCCACAAGTGCCTCGTCAAGAGACTCTAGATGATGACGCCATTCATCAAGCACAAGCATTCGAAGCAAAATGCGCACTCCGTGAGTCCACTCGAGCCGTTGAAGAGCGCAACCGCCAAGTGCGAGAACAAGAGGAAGCTCTTTGTCGGGAGATCCAAGAAGAAGCCACGCATAGCGAAGAACAACAAGAAAGGCACAACCAAGCGCATATTCCTCGTCCTCCTCCACGACAAGAACGACACCAAGTGGAACAAGTGCTTCATGACCCTCCTTTGTGCCGAGAGTGACAACATGAGGAATGAGCATTCGAGGACCTCCCTCCACGACAAGGGCAACATCACAACCGCTACTATGATGAAGAACTATGCTACGACAAGCTCAAGTTCACCATGCCCAAGTTCTCTAGAAGCAACGATCCCGAAGAGTATCTCTCATGGGTCTTGAAGGTGGACAAGATATTCCGTCTTCACAACTACGATGAGAAAAATAAGATCGCCACGGCCTCAATCGAGTTCCAAGACTACGTCCTCATTTGGTGGGAACAAGTGATCGACCGACGACAAGCATGAGGAGAACCACCAATAACAACTTGGACGGAAATGAAGGATGTCATGAGAGCTCGCTTCGTGCCTACACACTACACCCGTGATCTCTTCAAGAAGTTGCAACTCCTCAAGCAAGGCACGAAGACGGTGGAAGAATACTACCAAGAGATGGAGATTGCCATGATACGAGCCAATGTCAAGGAAGACGACGAGAAAATAATGGCCCATTTCTTGAACGGCCTCAACCACCCAATCAAGCGGATTGCCGACTTACAACCATACTCAAACCTTCTCGAGCTAGTTCACCAAGCGACCAAGGCCGAGCGACAAGTGCAAGTTGACTTCAAATACGCCAAGTACTCGTCCAAGACTTTCGGCTCCTACTCTCAAGATCCCGCGACTTAGGCAACTTCTACCTCAATTAGAACATCACCAAGTACCGGTGACAAGTCAAGTTCCATGCAAGCTATGCCTTCCTCGACTCGTTCTCCGGCAAGCAACTACAAGTCCAAGAATCCATCATCTTCGGCGCCACCAAACGACCCCGTCAAGACAAGTTCTTTCAAGTGCTTCACATGTGGTGGCCGAGGACACAAGTCCTTGGATTGCACCAACAAGAGGACAATGATTTTCAACGATGATGGCACATATGACTCGATGAGTGAAGAAGAAATGGAAGCCCTTGAGCACGTCGCAATGCACCGGCGCGTGAACGAAGATGAAGATGATCAACTGTTTTGTGACAACGATTCAAGTCCCTCTCTTGTGGTCTCCAAGGTCTTGACGCTCCAACACCATCAAGATGAAGACCAACGATGCCACATCTTCCACACCAAGGCCGACATCAATGGGCGTTCCATGAAGGTCATCATCGACGGAGGAAGTTGTCACAACTTGGCAAGCGATGAGCTATGTTCCAAGCTGCAATTGGTCAAGAAGAAGCACCCTCATCCCTAGAAGGTGCAATGGCTAAGCGACTCTGGCACTATCCAAGTGGAGCATATGGTACAAGTTTCTTTCAAGATCAGCGCCTACGAGGACACCTTGGAGTGTGACGTAGTACCTATGTCCGTATGCCATCTTCTCTTGGGTCGACCTTGGCAATTTGACCGCGGAGTCACCCACAACAGAAGAACCAACCACTATAGCTTCAAGATGAAAGGCAAGGAATATGTGCTTCGACCAATGTCACCAAGCCAAGTAATCGCCGACAAGCAAGCTTCCACCCATCGTGGAGAGCCTAGTGAGAGAGTGAACCACCAAAAACAAAGTGAGAGCCACAAGCCAAAATTGAGCGCCTCTTCGCCAAGAGAGAAAAACTTAGTCCTCCTAGCCACAAAAAGAGAGATGAGAGACATATGTGAGAACCCATCAAGTGTCATCCACTTTGTCCTCCTATGCAAAGATGAGGTGGCAGAAACTAACAATCCTAATCCTCTCCCTCTAGTGTTTTCTAACTTTTTACAGGAATTCGAAGATGTCTTCCCCGATGAGTTACCTCCCGGTCTCCCTCCTCTGCGTGGCATTGAACATAGGATCGACCTCATCCCCGACGCACCTCTTCCGAACAAGGCTCCCTACTGCGTCAATGCCGAAGATATCAAGGAGTGGGAGGAGTGCCTACCTATCTCCGAGTATGCCTACAACCGTGCAAGACACTCTACCACCGGCAAGTCCACCTTCGAGGTTGTCTACGGTTTCAACCCATTGTCGCCATTGGACATCCTTCCCCTACCGCTTCAAGAATGAGGAAACATGGACGTTAGTGAAAGAGCCACCTACCTCAATAAGATGCATGAAGAAACACATTTTACGACTGAGCGCCATGTACAATGACTCACCTCCAAGCTCAACACCCACAAGTCTCCCATGGTGTTCCAACCAGGTGATCATGTATGGATACATCTACGCAAGGACCGCTTCCCCAAGGAAAGAAAGTCCAAGCTACCCCCGAGAGCCGATGTACCCTTCAAGGTGCTCGCACGCTACAACGACAACACCTACAAGGTCAACATCCCACGCGACAAGTACAATGTGAGCGACATCTTCAATGTCAAAGACTTGGCCAAGTACCAGGGTGATGACGATCAGGATCCGTGGTCGGATCTCTCCCAAGGGGGGCGAGATGATGCGGAGCATCCTTCCATCATCTCCATGGACTCTACACCAACACATCAAGCCCCACGTGGACGTATGACAATAGAGAGAGCACGCGCTTTGGAAACCAAGGTGAACTCGCTCCTACTTGACTTACATACGGATACGAATGGGACTTGGTTGCTACCTCACCAAAATATGCTACATCTCATTAGGTACGAAGAGGAACACTACCATGAAGCTCATGAGCATCACCAAGGAGAAGGAAGACCACCCCAAGGCCATGCAAACCAAGACGGAGCACAACAGCAGCAACACTGGAAGTCCCAGGTGACCCTATGTGCACGGGCCTCCGAAACCCCGTGCCCACGGACTGCCCAGGAAGGTGGCGCTGGAGCACCCCGTGCGCACGGGCGTGTACCGTGCCCACGGGACCCCCGTGCGCACGGGCCCAACTTACCTCGTGCGCACGGACCTCCCAGGATGGCTGGCTGAGATTGAACTTCACCCTCCTCTTCATCTCCTTCGACCCCAAGGCTATATAAGTCGTACCTAGAACCATGTTTACGGTTAGCAAAGTATTAGATAAAACATTATGAGCTTTGCTCCTTGTATCCCCTCCTCTTGGAGATCAGGACCCCTCTTGGGAAGAATCCTTGGGATTATCAAGCCCTCCTCTTGGAGAATATCAAGATCAAGACCTCACCTAGTGGGAAGAACTTACCTAGTGCTATTTTCCTTGAATTGTTCATGTAATCTTGTGGATCTCATGTATGCTACTCTAGTGGATGTGATATTTGGGTTTGTTTGAGTATTTTGTGCCTTGTGTTCTTGAGTGTTCTTCCTCTTTCCCCCATCCAAGTGTGAAAAGACCCCCTAGGGTTTTGCCCTACAACACTTTCTCGTTAAAGGGTGATGCTAAGATATGCCTTAATACTCTTGCTCCTGGTTGTGTGCGTAGTCCCCACGATATGATATGTCACATCTCTGAAACTACTTTCCTGTTCATAAGACACAAGCTACCTTACAGGAAATATTTAACTTTATGCAAATCAAAGAAGAGAATCTCCCTCGAGCTTGGGGAGGCTTATCCAATTACTTAATGCTGTGCCTGATCATCCTCTCAAGAAAAATGAAATACTTGACACTACTGGAATCAGGATCTTTGCGGTCAGCCAGCTCTTTGCCGTCCGCTAGCTGACGGCAATGAAGGTCTTTGCCTTCAGCTTAAAAAAAGCTGACGGCAAAGAAAGAGCTGACGACGAAGACCATGTTTGCCTTCAGCCAGTTCTTTGTCATCTGCTAGCACATGGCATAGAAGAAGACAACAAAGAGGGAGGGTGGCCTACTAACAAGAACCACCTAACGACCACTTTCTTTGTCGTCTGCTAGCAGATGACAAAGCTTCTTTGCCGTCCGCGAGCAGACGGCAAAGATAATAGCCAACCTAACAGTCGTTTCCCCTGGCCCCACCCCACTAGCTACGCTCTTTGCCGTCTACTAGCAGACGACAAAGAAATTAAACCTAACTAAAAAATGGTCAGCCCCGCGCCCACCTCTCTCTCTCTTCCTCACCTCACCTGCGCCGCCCCCGTGCCCGCCGGCCCCGCCGACGAACCCCGCCGCGCCCGACCCCCACCGACCCCGCTGCCCCCGACCACCACCATCCCGACGCCCCC
>NC_041384.1:332899109-332954544 GCF_002162155.2 Triticum dicoccoides | reverse complement strand
GGACCCCCTAGCGCCCTGGTGCCCCGCCGTTCTGGCCGCCCGCTGCCCATCGTCGCTCCGCCCCTGGTGAGGTTTCTTTCCTTTTTTCTGTCTTTTTTGTTGCTATTTTTGATTTGGGTTAGTTAGTTAGTTTTTTTAGGTTAATTAGTTAGTTGTTTTACGTTGATGTACATAAGTTAGTTAGTTATTTTTAGGTTAATTACTTAGTTAGTTTTTTAGGTTAATTACTTAGTTAGATAAGCCCAAGAACAAGAAAAGAAAAGAAAGAAAGAAGACCTAAAAGGACTAGGAGGAGAAAACATAGAAAAAAGAAGAAGAATAAAAAAGAAAACAAAAAGAAGAAGAAAAGAAGAACTAAAGTCTATTGTTGCTGGGAGAAGCTTATTTCCACAGTTGTCGCAACTAAACCAAGTGTAGCTGGCGCTGCCGCTACCGCCGGAGATGCGGCGGATATAATAAGTCGGTCATAACCCCTCTTTAGTCTGGTTTGGTTTAGTTGCGACATCCTTGTTTTCATGTTCTTCGTCAATCACCATTCCAAATAATCTGCCTTATTCTCGTAACTTGTCTCAAGCGCGGGAATAAGCCAACCATTTGCTTTTTGATTGAGGGCAATGCTTGCTTTTCCTCGTTTTTAAGGGATGATGACACTGATTGTAGCTATAGTGGGGCAGGAGTGGTGATCGACCTAGCCACTATCTGATGCGGAGCATCCTATGGTCATCCCCATGTGCACTATGATGACTCCCCAAGACCCAAGAGGACATATGACGAGACCTCGAACATACGCCATTGGACACAAGGTGAACTGGCTCCTCTCCGAACGGTCACTTTCCACATGTGAGACATGGCTACTACCTCAAACGTATATGCTATGCATGATCAGGAACCAAGAGGAAGACCATGAAGCAGCTAGGAGCATCAGACGAGAAGGCGAGGACGCGGAGCAAGAGAAGGAGCTGCTCGGAAGCTTCAGCCACCGGACGACCGGACGACGCCAGATGTCCAACGCCTAGACACTCAGCCACTCAGAAGGGCCAGCCGACGGAATCTACCGCGTCCGGATGACCGACAAGTACTGGACGCCCCACACTCTCCAGCGACCGGACGTCCAACCGTCTTCGGAAATCCGGTGCCACCTATTGAGAGCCAAAACGCCAGATGTTTGACAAGTACCGGACTCTCGCGAGCCACCGGACGTCCGGTACCTATCGAACGACCGACGCCTGTCTGCGCACAGTGTAACGGGCCCGAGGCCCATGTACCCCTTCGCCCCTCACTTACCCTTCATGGCCCTAGACTATATATACTCCTCCACCTCCACCATTTGAGGGTTAGCCTAGGTTTAGCTCATTTGACATAGAGCTTTGCTCATCCATACGGATCAACTCCATCGAGAGAGACCGCGCCTCTACGGAGAAGATCCACCTTGGATTCAAGACCCCTTCATGGGATGACCCCTCAAGACCTCCTCATGGAGATGAACTAGTTACCATTTGTATCATCCCTTGTTGATCGTGTATCATGTATCTCTTTGTGTTTCGAGGATCTAGCACAGGTGTGATTGTTTCTTTTCTATTTGAGTGTTCCCTCTCATTTCCCCTCACGTTTCCCCACATGTTCTTCATTTGATCCCCTCCAAATCGTCAAAGATCATCCACTAGGGTTCCACCCTAAATCATCTTGGATCAGAGTAAGGTTGATCACGAATTAGGAGGCCCTACCCCTCTTTTTATCTAGCCTTGTTTTGTTGTGTTCTTCCCTATTTTCGAAAATCCTCACCAAAAATAGCCCCAATTTTTTTGTGATTTGCTGGTATGATGAAGTTTTGTAGATTTTTATCCATGGATTTTCTTGGTTTATAGTGGATCTAGCATTTCCCCAAGTTTCCCCATCTTTCATCCATGAAATCTCGTCAATTTTGACCCCCAAATCCCCAAATTCCACCCAAAATCGCGTCTCGGAGCTCAAATCCCGCGTTGACCCCGACCCACCGGACGTCCGACCTTTACCGGACGACCAGGACCCCAAACCCGAACTGAAACATTGGATTTCCAAGCCCGACCGGACGCTCGACGACCGGACATCCGTCCATTACCGGACGTCTGATACGTGTAGTTTCAGACTTCGGCTAATTTTTGTTTTGCCCATAACTAAATTATTCGATCTCTGATTTTGACGTTCTTTAGCTCATTTTGAAGCTCTAGACACCCCCTTCCCACAAAAATACCACCAACATCATTTGACTCCATCAATTGTTAGGAACTTTGGCATCTTTGCCTAGGGTCTTCACCACATCACCCGCATTACCACCACCAACTTCCGCAACCTAACCCATTCTATTCACCATAGCATTAGTGGTTGTTTGAGTTGTGATTTGAGTCTCCTAAGGTGTTTCAGCTACTTAGAGACGGTTGCTTCTTCATCGACCACCACCACCACTTCCGCATAGGCTTGCCCACCATACACTTCCTCCACCCCAACTTAACTCAATTTTGTTTGAGTTGTGAGTTGTGTCTCCTAAGGTGTTTCGGCTACTTAGGGACGAACCTTCAACTCTGACTCAAATAACCCAATAACCCTACACTTCTGCATTGCGTACTCCATAGCCCATCATTGCCATTCCGCAATCCCTTTCAGCTTTCACAAAACCACCTCTGCATCCTGCTACCACCATTTGACATTTGAGATTTTGAGTTCGTGGTTTTTCAGTTTCCTAAGGTGTTTCGGCTAATTAGGAACGGGTCTACAACGAGAACACCGCCACTCATCATCGCCACGAGGTCGTCATCGTACATAAGGATGGTAACCTCGATGACACCACTATATATTCCCCTTGCCATTGCATTGATGACCCCTAGCCTATTTTGCATGACTTACCTATCGAGACTAGCCATTTGAGTATTGTCGGCAACGTTACTTGTGCACATTAGTGATCATTGATCTACACCTCCCATTGAATACATACCATATCATATTGGTATCATCTTGGTATCATATCATCTCGTGTGCCTCTAGTTTGTTCCCACATATACACAATTGCTATCTTGGTTTGTGCATTGTGCAAGAGTGGCCATACACAAAAAAAAGAATAAGATTTTAAGCAAAAGAGAAAGAGCAAAGAAGATTGTGAGCAATAGCCATATCGTCATACCACATTGCATATAAGATTGTCATATCCGATCATCTTGGATCATACCACCGGAACATCATACATATATAGCATACTTGGGATAGAACTTCATACATTTCGTATATCATAGGCTGTGCACAAGTGTCATATCCGCCTATTGAGCAATCACGCTAGCATCTCTCTTAAGTTGTGTAACAGGAGCGTTTTCCGTGGATTCCACATTTTGTGCTCATTCCTTCGTTGCACAACCCCATTTATCTATCTGTGTGTGCGTTTCTGTGTGCCATTCATTGCTATTGGTCTACTTGTTTCACTTGTGAATTTGTGAATCTCTTTCAACATTATTGACTCTTGCTAACATTTTGCAATTTTTGTGCCACTATGCTCACCGAGCTCCACCAAAAGCCTTATTTGTGTAGGTGTGAGAAATTGACGAGTTTCGGTGCCAATTGTGCTATTTCCTTGTTACATTATTGAGTGATCATTGATCCATCTTCAACATCGGTCAAGGTACATTTGGTATAGTTCTCTCCTTTCTTCCACTCATATTTGCCCGAGTCTTGTGATGGATAGGAAAGGTATTTCATCTCTGGTCTTCCGCGACAACGACGGCGTGAATAACTACATCACCAAAGCGTCAATCTTCAATCTACAACGACAAATGCAAGGTGGACATTCTACCTTGAGAGAGCGCATCGAGAACCTCTCCATCAACATTCATAACTCTGAAGCAAGGAAAAGGGACTACATCAACAACAAGCTTTTCGAACAAAAGGAGGAGCAAGATGCAAGGATGGAGGAGATTCAGACTTTGTCGGCCAAACATTCTTCCCCTTCATCATCCTCAAGGCGGCGGCGAGCAAGTCAATCATCTTCGGAGCGCCCACACGATGCAAGCGCAATTCGTCCATGTCCACATCTCCATGGCGACGATCATCACATTCGTGATCCACATCATCATGAGGGGAAAGTCACCTCCAAGCATCATGTGCACGACGACGATGACCGACATCTACTACAAGCTCAAGCACAACAACGACATCATCAACTTGAATATGCTCAACACATGCACACCTACAAGTCCCAACAAGGTCTACATGAAGCTACGGCCAAGCTTCATGAGCAAAAGAGAAGACCGCGAGACGAGCACCACCAAGACGACACTACGGCTACAACAACCACTTCGATATCTTCGCCAAGTGCTATCAATGCATCTTCTCCTTTGGACGTACGACATCTTCGCCTACTTCCCGTGAGTTCGCCTACATCGACATCTTCAACAACGAGACGACCACCTACAAGCGAGGGCGACACTTCCATGTTCGGAAGCCCCTCAAGAAAGATGGCCGAGCATGGGAAATTCCCTTCGGTCATGGAGACGAGCTGCGAGGTGCCACATCATATGGACCTCCAACAACAAGACGGTGAAAAGAAGGTCAAGCAAGGGCCATCCCATTTGACCACGACGGTGAGCATGAATATCTTAAACATAATGAAGACGACACCCATATTGGACTCATACTCCGAGTCAAGCTACGAGACCGCACATGAGACTTCATCTTTGGTCCCGAAGGAGAGTGATGTTTTGCCACATCCTACGACATTCATATTTGGAGGCGTTATGGATGAGGAGGTTGAGCATGGGACTATCCCTTCAACCAAGGCGGCGATAGGAGTTGAGCATGGAGATGTTTGCACCTACACCTCTCCGACATCCACATATGATGAGATGCCCCAATTGCCATGTGAGGAGAGCCACCACCCCATGAGTGAGATGAGTGACTCCACCATACATGACATTGAGTGCATTTCCTATGAGAGGATGAGTGTGACCACCACTAGCACCACACTGACACGTCATGTGAGTCCACTATGATTTCTAACGACTTACCCTCTACTCCGAGTGTGTTTCCCTTTTGGTGATAGGTCTCCTACATGACGACACGCCTATCCTCGACGAGTCCATACCTCCAATGGAGACGATGATGGCCATGGTGGATGATGATGCACCCCCCACATGGTTCCATCAAGATGAATATGACCATGACTTCGTCTTCAACACCTCACCTACAACAAATCAGTGATGCTCCAAAGGTAACATAGGTGATGGTGCTTCTCTTGTCACACTAGTGGATTATCTTTCAAATGATTGCTTGCATGATGTTGATCTCCTTATGGATTCATCACATACTATATCTTCTACTTGCTTTGATATGCCACCCATTTATGATGAATATGATGATGAGCATGTTGAATTGCCTAGTTGTGATGCTATGAGCTTGTGTATTTCCTTAGCAAATTTGTTGTGATCTTCCTTGATGGCATATTCATACATCATGGTCATATTGCCCACCATCAATTGCATGACAACATAATCACATTGAGCACCAATTACCATGTTCATGCTTTTGATACACCATCACATTATGACATCATTTTGCACAATGGTTGCATTGATCACATTCACAACACCTTTGTGCATACAACAAATGCTTTTGTTCCCATGAATGCTTTGCATATCATTCTATATCATCTTGATAAACTTCATGCGCTTTGTCACGAACAATCTTGCCGGACGGACTCATACTTACTTGATGGACACCTTGTGTGTGCTAACCATTGTATTTCCGAGTGTACTTTGTGTTTGCTCATTTTGCATGTACCACATACCGGAGACACCTTGGAGTACTTGGATTGCGCAATACCTTCATATATGTCCACCTACAAGTTCGTCCACGACAACCGTTTTCATGGTGATGAGGATCACGATCTGAGGTTGGATCTTTCCCAAGGGGGGCATATGATGCAGATCATCCTATGGTCATCCCCATTGATAGAGGCGGGGTGTCCCGATCTTTCGATGAGATGATAACTATCGATTTGGTGGAGACGACTTTGACGATCCGACTACAAACGTGCAACGACGTTGTGCCTTAGCAATCGCTAAACCAACTCCGAGAGGTTATTGACCACGCCGGAGCACGATCAACCTGACCACGAAGGTCTATTCCTGCAAGCAATCGAAGAACAAGCAAGAATATGATAAAAGCAATCTGAATATCGTGAATATGTATGAAGTATTGATAATGGTGGGGATCCGAAAAGTGGTCTTGGTCTGGTCGTTGGACACAAACGAAGTACACGAAGTTGCAATGGCTAACTTTTAACTAAACAAATCCCAAGGAAAAGCTACTAGATGGATCTACTTATATAGGAGCAAGGGGTGGAGGCCAAGGAGGTGGGAGGACGTCCCAAGGCAGCCTAAAACTAAATCTAGGTCGTACAAGGCCAATGGGCCCAAGTGGAGGTGATGTAACACCTTTGGACTTGTAGTTTGACTCGGATTCTGCTGCAGCATCAGATTGTTTCGTCCACAACTCAATGCTCCTGACGAATTTGAAGGTGATTCCAATTGGGTTGGAAAGTGCACGAAATCTAGTTTCCAACAAAAAAAGAATCATCCAATTCGGAGTCCGTATGAAAAACTTGTGTGCGTTTTGATTCAGGTATGTCTGTGCAGTCCGAATCTGAATCCAGAACGTGAGAGACTTGGACTCTATCTTCTCTTGGGCCAAAAGTGACGTGAGAGAACTTTTTGGACAGCAAATAAACATCTCTTTCTTCCTTATCTTCATTTGTGGATTGTACAAATGTCCCATACACCTGCAATTAGACAAAACACAAAAGTGTGTGAAGTATTTTTGTTCTGGATAACATAAATAGATTATTGAATAGTTTGCACTAGAAATCACCTGACAAATATGCATATATGCAATATTTTTGGTCATATCCAAGGTAGTCATGTCCTCATCATCCTCCCCTTCTTGAAAATAAAGCCGTCCTCGGCGTTGCTTAATCTGAAATGTGGCTAACAAAAGAGACAAGGTGTACATGTTGTATATGTATATGTCATCCATTTTTACTTCCCTTGATTTTTGCCTATATGACACATGAATAGATGAGTAACTTGCATAGTTTATAAAATCTAAAGCCAAAAAACTAGCACAAGAAGTAGAAGGCATGAAAATATTGCAACTCAGTTTGCACATATAAGTGAAGCTCTTATTCATTTCAAAAGATTGACAATGTTCATCATTAAACCATCCAACATTGGTGAATAAACCTTACTTGCATCAAATTTACATGCTACAACATGCTTAAATAAGCAAACATGCAATAAGTCATTCAACACAGAATCATCACCAAGATTAGAGGTCATATCAAAATGATTAAACATTGGTTCTTTTGCATCAATAGTTAATTCAATGTGTGCACTCAAAATTGTTGGTATTTCAGTTGTTTGATCACATGGCAAAGTCAAATTATCAACATAGTCCTCTAAAATAGGTGGTGTGATCAAAGTAGTGGGTAGGTCATCAGATGGTGCATTCAAATTGATAAGGCATTCATCATTCTCATGTAGAGATGGAAGATCAGTACCTTTGTCATTACCTCTTATGATCAACTCAGATGATGTAGCCACTCTCGGGGGCGATGTGTCACATGGTGGAGGTGATGTAGTCCTGACAACAACGAATGTGGTTGTCATAGTATGCCTAGTAGTTGAAGGAACAATCATATCAACTCTTGGAATGTGCACCGTGCGCTTGTTCTCCTCGTGGCCAACACGTCGTTTTATTTCCTGTTCAGCTTTGCAAGCAAGATGAAACAAATGGTCCATAAGATAACACTCTTCATGAATTAGTATCTCTTGAATATCACGGTTTAATCCTCCCCAAAATCTATCCATACAATCATCTTCACTTTCTTCTAAAGAGGAATGCAACAAGGTAGTTTGTAAATCATCATAATATTTTGTTACAGTTTCACTACCTTGTTTTAAGTGTTGCAACTTCTTAATCATGTTACGAGTATAATAAGCAGGGACGAAAGTATGTCGCATGGCAAGTTTCAAATCATCCCAAGTAGTAGGTATATAATTAGGGTGTAACCAACAATATTCACTCCACCAAACCAAAGCATAACCAGTGAAAGAACCAACCGCAACCTTAACCTTTTTATGTTTATTGAAATTATGGGAAGCAAATATATTTCTTATGTCGAACTCCCATTCAATATATAAAGCAGGTTTAAAACGGCCATTAAATGGTGGTATAGATACATTAACCTGATCATGTGCATTTGGATGTTTGTGCACCTCTCGTGACGGTTGTGGTATTTGCAAAGGTGGTGGCACGTCTCCCGCGATCGACAAAGCCCATGAATTGACTCTGGATCCTGTCATGGTTAGTAGAACAACAAAACCCAAAAATAATGTTCCTATAACTACTAGGATGTGGTGGTAAAACGCTCACAGTAAAGCAAATATCAATGTCTTACAAATTCTTACCATGCAGCAGGCGGTGATCGGCAACCAGCGGTGTCAAGTAACTCCGAATATTGAGTAGAGCGATTGCCAGGGGAGCGTACGTATACACGGTGTAGAAATATGTGGAGCTGGGTTGGCTATATATGGTAGCAAAAGATTAGCAATAATCAATTCAAAGATGTAATGTTGAATAAACGCTCAACGACGGTACTGTGCTGGTCCTAGGCTAGACCGGACTAGAGACACGAGCCTAGAACACTAATAAGGTCACGGCGTAGCACAACTAGCATCAATGAAGGATACTAAGTAGCTCTTGACAGCAAGATATAAGTGAAGATCACAACGGCAGTGAAGATAATGATGAAAAACAACTGCCAAGCAGGATATACAACAACTCTCTCTCCAACTTTCCTCTTGAAAAGTTTAAGACAATTTTCTGATAAATTCTTTCAAAGAATGCTACTAACTCAAGCTTTCCAATGCAAAAAGAATCACTCAATTCCGAGTTGATATGAGGAGTCAAAGAATTCTAAAACTGGCCTGAAAAATTGGAACAAGCTGTGTTCACAAACTTCGGAGGGCAAAAAGACCTATTTAGAAGCCGATTTTGAGGTGTCAAATATTGAACAAGCTTCTGCAACTATTTAGATGCGGCTCGTCGCTGTCTTCAATTTGAGTACTCACGGAGCCAAAACGGACTTTGTATGAGGAAGATACACCTGTTTTACTGAACAGTGCGCAAAACAGATTCCAATCCGAATTCACGTACGAGATTGATTCTAGATAGATCCAATTTTTTTTTTCTCTCTTTTTTTCTCACGCTTTTTTTTTCTTTTTCTTATCCTTTTTTTCTCTGACTTTTTTTTCTCTCGTTTTTTCTCTCTCTTTTTTTCCCTCTTTCCAAAACAAACTAGATCTCAACTATTATTATGACAATGAATGGTGGGTAGCACGTGGTGGAAATTGATGGATGGATGGTGGACAGCGGAAGAGATAATGATGCAGCGGTGGTGGTAGCGGTGGTAGTATATGGATACGGATTCGGAGCGGTGGCGGATAAGCGGTGGTGGTAGATGGCAGGGGCGATGATGATGGTGCGGCGGCGGCGTGACAACTTATGACCAGAACTCGAAACTCTAAAAGACTAGACTCTAAGACCAGCAACTAGACACGACGATGCAACCGCAAATTCAACAAAGCAAAACCCTAAAAATATTATGCAAAGGCTCAGATTGGTTCGGATATGATGAACTAACCCTAATTTTTTATGGATTTTTTGTGGACTGTAGGTATGAAGAACAGACTCGATCTAAACTATGAAAAACTGTAAAATCTCACCGAGCAACCTGGAAATCTGATACAACTTGATAGAGGCGGGGTGTTCTGATCTTTTGATGAGATGATAACTATCGATTTTGTGGAGACGACTTTGACGATCCGACTACAAACGTGCAACGACGTTGTGCCTTAGCAATCGCTAAACCAACTCCGAGAGGTTATTGACCACGCCGGAGCACGATCAACCTGACCACGAAGGTCTATTCCTGCAAGCAATCGAAGAACAAGGAAGAATATGATAAAAGCAATCTGAATATCGCGAATATGTATGAAGTATTGATAATGGTGGGGATCCGAAAAGTGGTCTTGGTCTGGTCGTTGGACACAAACGAAGTACACGAAGTTGCAATGGCTAACTTTTAACTAAACAAATCCCAAGGAAAAGCTAATAGATGGATCTACTTATATAGGAGCAAGGGGTGGCGGCCAAGGAGGTGGGAGGACGTCCCAAGGCAGCCTAAAACTAAATCTAGGTCGTACAAGGCCAATGGGCCCAAGTGGAGGTGATGTAACACCTTTGGACTTGTAGTTTGACTCGGATTCTACTGCAGCATCAGATTGTTTCGTCCACAACTCAACGCTCCATACGAATTTGAAGGTGATTCCAATTGGGTTGGAAAGTTCATGAAATCTAGTTTCCAACAAAAAAAAGAATTACCCAATTCGGAGTCCGTATGAAAAACTTGTGGGCATTTTGAGTCAGGTATGTCTGTGCAGTCCGAATCTGAATCCAGAACGTGAGAGACTTTGACTCTATCTTCTCTTGGGCCAAAAGTGACGTGAGAGAACTTTTTGGACATCAAATAAACATCTCTTTCTTCCTTATCTTCATATGTGGATTGTACAAATGTCCCATACACCTGCAATTAGACAAAACACAAAAGTGTGTGAAGTATTTTTGTTCTGGATAACATAAATAGATTATTGAATAGTTTGCACTAGAAATCACCTGACAAATATGCATATATGCAATATTTTTGGTCATATCCAAGGTAGTCATGTCCTCATCACCCATGTACACTATGACGAATCCCCAAGACCCAAGAGGACATATGACGAGACCTCGAACATACGCCATTGGACACAAAGGTGAACTCGCTCTTCTCCGAACCGTCACTTTCCAGATGTGAGACATGGCTACTACCTCAAACGTATATCCTATGCATGATCAGGAACCAAGAGGAAGACCATGAAGTAGCTAGGAGCATCAGACGAGAAGGCGAGGAAGCGGAGCAAGAGAAGGAGCTTCTCGAAAGCTTCAGCCTCCAGACGACCAGCCGACGCCGAACGTCCGACGCATGGATACTCAACCAGCAAGAAGGGCCAGCCGACGGAAGCTACATCGGCCAGACGACCGACAAGTACCGGACACCCGACACTCTCTAGCGACTGGAGATCTGACCGTATCCGGAAATCCGGTGCCACCTATCCAGAGCCAAAACACCAGACGTCACAAGTATCAGACGACCGAACCTTCTCGAGCCACCGGACGTCCGGTACCTATCGGACGGCTAACGCCTGTCTGCGCACAGTGTAACGGGCCCGAGGCCCATGTACCCCTTCGTCCCTCACTTACCCCTTCGCGGCCCTAGACTATATATACTCCTCCACCTCCACCATTTGAGGGTTAGCCTAGGTTTAGCTCATTTGAGTTAGAGCTTTTCTCATCCATACGGATCTACTCCATCGAGAGAGACCCCACCTCTACGTAGATCATCCACCTTGGATTCAAGACCCCTTCATGGGATGACCCCTCAAGACCTCCTCATGGAGATGAACTAGTTACCATCTGTATCGTCCCTTGTTGATCGTGGATCGTGTATCTCTTTGTGTTTTCAGGATCTAGCACATGTGTCATTGTTTCTTGTCTATTTGAGTGTTCCCTCTCATTTCCCCTCGTGTTTCCCCTCGTGTTCTTCATGGGATCCCCTGCAAATCGTGAAGGATCGGCCACTAGGGTTCCACCCTACATCATTATCATTATCCGGCCATGTTCCAAATGCAACCCATTTTAATACACCTTTTACCCGTAAACCGCTTCAACCACTGTGGGGTGTATTATTGGTCTCACGACGTGGTTCGTACTACAGCTAGTGTAGGATTCAACTAGTTGATCCCGTTTACCTTCATTATGAAAAACCATTTTTCCGGTGCATCGAAGTGTTAAGAGCAACCAAAACATTTTTAAGAAAACGTACGAGACCAAATGTCTACGGACATGTCTGCCATAACCAGGTGCAGCGATAGAGGAGTAAGTCATCAGACCATACACATCAAATAAGGGCCGATTCTTTTAGCGCTTATAGCTAGCTATGAAAATAAGCTGCCCCTCCCCAACTGATTTTAGAAACCTAACATAAATATTTTAGACAAGAGGAAGAAGGAAAATAAGGAAAAGGAAGCCAAATCACTGGGCCCTATACGAGCTCCTCGTGGTAAGTTTCTCCTGCATATTAGCCAAATCATGCACTTAATGTTTGTTTCATTACTAACTAATATGACTAACTCGTGAAAACAAAATGTGCAGCCCGTGTGCAAGAAAAATAGTCAGACCCCTCCGTCGATGCCCCAGATTGGTATAGCAGACACGGTGAGTTTTATTTGAATGGTCATTAGTTACTAGTATTCACATTTCAGTTGCATCATGCTAATGAGACATTGCAAATGATCTTTGGTGCAGCATGCCTCCCGACAAGCATCGACCGATCCTTCTCTGTCTCGCACTGGCGCAACCCCGACCCCAACCGGTCCTTCTCTGTCTGGCACTGGTGATGCGGAGCATCCCAAGGTCATCCCCATGGACCTACCTATGTCACCCTGACAAGAGCACGAACAAAGGCTATCAAAGATAAGGTTGATGAGGACATGACTACCTTAGATACGACAAAAAATATTGCATACATGCATATTTGTCAGGTGATTTCTAATGCAAACTATTCAATAATCTATTTATGTTATCCAGAACAAAAATACTTCACACACTTTTGTGTTTTGTCTAATTGCAGGTGTATGGGACATTTGTACAATCCACATATGAAGATAAGGGAAAAGGAAAAATTTAGGTTGTGTTCAAAAAGTCCTCTCACGTCACTTTTGGGCCAAGAAAAGATAGAGTCCAAGTCTCTCACGTTCTGGATTCAGATTCGGACTGCACAGACATACCTGACTCAAAACGCCAACAACTTTTTCATACGGACTCCGAATTGGGTGATTCGTTTTTTGTTGGAAACTAGATTTCGTGCTCTTTCCAACCCAATTGGATTCACCTTCAAATTCGTCCGGAGCGTTGAGTTACGGACGAAACAATCTGAGGTTGCAGCAGAATCCGAGTCAAACTACAAGCCCAAAGGTGTTACATCACCTCCACTTGGGCCCATGAGCCTTGTACGACCTAGGGTTAGTTTTAGGCTGCCTTGGGACGTCCTCCCACCTCCTTGGCCGCCACCCCTTGCTCCTATATAAGTAGATCCATCTAGTAGCTTTTTCCTGGGGTTTTGTTTAGATTAAAAGTTCACCATAGCTGCAACTTCGCGTACTTCATTTCTGTCCAACGACCAGACCAAGACGTCACAGAACCCCACCTTGATCATAAAGCTTTCATCTTATATTCGCAATATCAAGATTGCAATCTCAGTTTCTTGCTTGTTCTTCGTTTGCTCGCAGGAAACAGACCCTCGTGGTCAGGTTGATCGTGCTCCGGCGTGGTCAATAACCCTCGGAAGTTGGTTTAGCGATTGCTAAGGCGCGACGTCTCGCACGTTCGTAGTCGGATCGTCAAAGTCGACTCCCACAGAAAACGATAGCCACCATCTCATCGAAACATCGGGACCCTCGCCTCTATCAAGTGGTATTAGTTTTCAGGTTGCTCGGTGAGAATTTCCAGTTTTCCTAGATTAGATTTATGTTCTTACCTATTGTCAAAGAAAAATCCACAAAAAAGAGTTAGATCTATTCATTCTTTATCCAAGCCAGTCTAAGCCTTTGCAATTTTCTTTTCATTGCTTGCATAGTTGAATTATCGGTTGCATCGTCGTGTCGAGTTGCTGGTCTTAGTGTCTAGGTCGTTTAGAGTTTCGAGTTCTGTTCACATTAGTCACGTCGCCGCTGCATCGTTATCCCTTCCGCTGTCCACCACCCATCCATCAATTTCCTCCACGTGCTACCCACCGTTCATTGTCATAATCATAGTTGAGATCGTTCCCATCTTCGCTTGATCCAATCTACATCTTAGCTAGTTTGTTTTGGAAAGAGGGAGAGAGAAAAAAAAGATAGAGAAAAAAACGAGAGAAAAAAAAGTAAAAAAAAGTCAGAGAAAAAAAAAGAAAGGAAAAGAAAAAAAAATATGAGAAAAAAAAGAGAGGAGAAAAAAAACAAAATTTGGATCTATCTAGACTCAATCTCGTAGTTGAATTCGGATTGGAATCTGTTTTGTGCACTGTTCAGTAAAACAGGCATAACTTCCTCATATGAAGTCTGTTTTGGCTCCGCGAGTACTCAAATGAAAGCTAGCAACGAACCGCATCTAAATAGTTGCAGAAGCTAGTTCAGTATTTGGCACCTCAACATCAGCTTCTAAATAGGTCTACTGCTATTGTGATCTTCACTTATATCTTGCTGTCCAGAGCTACTTCATATCCTTTATTGATGCTAGTTGTGCTACGATGTGACCTCATTAGTGTTCTAGGCTCGCATCTCTAGTTTGGTCTAGCCTAGGACTAGCACAGTACCGTCGTTGAGCGTTTATTCAACATTGCATCTCTGAATTGATTATTGCTAATCTTTTGCTACCATATATAGCCAACCCAGCTCCACATATTTCTACACCGTGTATACGTACGTTCCCCTAGCAATCGTTTTACACAATCTTCGGAGTTATTTGACACCGCTGGTTGCCTGTCACCACTTGCCGCATGGTAAGAACTTGTAAGATATTGATATTTGCTTTACTGTGAGCACTTTACAACCACATCCTAGTAGTTCATAGGAACATTATTCTCAAATTTTGGTTCTTGTTTCTACTAATCATGACAGGTTCCAGAGATAGAAGTTCTTGGACGACGGACACATCTTCACCATCACGAGAGTTGGGACAACACACACAAGCATATGGTCAGGTTATCTCTTTACCATCATGGAGGGTATATTTAATCCTGCTATTTATCTAGCTTGGGAGCTTGAAGTAGAACAAGTTTTTAGTCACCATGATTTTTTTGAACTTGAGAGAGTACGAGCTACCATGAGAGCATTTACTGGTTTTGCTTCTGTTTGGTGGAGTGTACATTGTAAGAAAAACATTGATAACCAACCCACAACTTGGAAAGTTTTGAAAGTTGTAATGAGACAACAATTTTTTCCTCCTTATTATCGTCGTGAATTGCGTCGCAAATTGGAGCAATTAAAACAAGGCAGTAACACTGTTCATGCTTACTACCAAGAGTTCAAATCTTATATGCATCATTGTGACATAGAAGAATCTGAGGATGATGCAATGAATAGAGTTTTTGGTGGTTTGAACCATGATATTCATGCAAGATTTCAGTATATTCCTCGTTGCATTACTGGTATGTATGTCCGTGCTTGTACCTTTGAGAGACAGATACAGGAGGATGCATTGGGTGACTACAACAACTACTATTCCAGTTCATGCTCACCACCGCCGGTTGGTTACTCCACTATTGCACCTACTAGAGCAGCCCCACCTTGGATTGTGAGCGTGATATCATCTTAAGAGTATGGTACATTGTTAATGTCCGTACCTACATCAGCTACATCTCTGCGAGGTAACAGTAAAGGTATTGATGATATAACTTCACATGAGAATGAAGCATGCCTAGTTAACTTGAATGCATCATGTGTTGAGTTACCTGTTGATTTGAGCACACCACCTATTTTAGAGACTCTTGTTACTGTCACGAATGCGTCATGTGATCAAAGAACTGAAATATCAACAATTTTGAGTGCACCCATTGAATTAACTGTTGATGCAAAAGAACCAATGTTTAATCATTTTGATATGACCTCTAATCTTGATGATGATTCTGTGTCCAATGACTTATTGCATGTTTGCTTATTTAAGCATGTTGTAGCATGTAAATTTGATGCAAGTAAGGTTTATTCATCGAAGTTAGGATGGTTTAATGATGAACATTGCCAATCTTTTGAAGTGAATAAGAGCTTCACTTATATGTGCAAACTGAGTTCCAATATTTTCATGCCTTCTACTTCTTATGATAATTTTTTGGCTTTAGATTTTATGAACAATGAAAGTTACTCATGTATACATGTGACATATGTGCAAAAATCAAGGGAAGTTAAAATGGATAACATATACATATACAACATGTACACCTTGTCTCTTTTGTTAGCCACATTTCAGATTAAGCAATGCCGAGGACGGCTTTGTTTTCAAAAAGGGGAGGATGATGAGGACATGACTACCTTAGATACGACCAAAAATATTGCATACATGCATATTTGTCAGGTGATTTCTAATGCAAACTATTCAATAATCTATTTATGTTATCCAGAACAAAAATACTTCACACACGTTTGTGTTTTGTCTAATTGCAGGTGTATGGGACATTTGTACAATCCACATATGAAGATAAGGGAAAAGGAGAAGTTTAGGTTGTGTTCAAAAAGTCCTCTCACGTCACTTTTGGGCCAACAGAAGATAGAGTCCAAGTCTCTCACGTTCTGGATTCAGATTCGGACTGCACAGACATACCTGACTCAAAACGCCAACAACTTTTTCATACGGACTCCGAATTGGGTGATTCTTTTTTTGTTGGAAACTAGATTTCGTGCTCTTTCCAACCCAATTGGATTCACCTTCAAATTCGTCCGGAGAGTTGAGTTACGGACGAAACAATCTGACGTTGCAGCAGAATCCGAGTCAAACTACAAGCCCAAAGGTGTTGCATCACCTCCACTTGGGCCCATGAGCCTTGTACGACCTAGGGTTAGTTTTAGGCTGCCTTGGGACGTCCTCCCACCTCCTTGGCCGCCACCCCTTGCTCCTATATAAGTAGATCCATCTAGTAGCTTTTTCCTGGGGTTTTGTTTAGATCAAAAGTTCACCATAGCTGCAACTTCGCGTACTTTGTTTGTGTCCTACGACCAGACCAAGACGTCACAGAACCCCACCTTGATCAATAAAGCTTTCATCTTATATTCGCAATATCCAGATTGCAATCTCAGTTTCTAGCTTGTTCTTCGTTTGCTCGCAGGAAACAGACCCTCGTGGTCAGGTTGATCGTGCTCCGGCGTGGTCAATAACCCTCGGAAGTTGGTTTAGCGATTGCTAAGGCGCGACGTCTCGCACGTTCTTAGTCGGATCGTCAAAGTCGACTCCCACAGAAAATGATAGCCACCATCTCATCGAAACATCGGGACCCTTGCCTCTATCAAAGGTGAACTTGCTCCTTTCCAAACTACCACTTTCTATGCATGAGACATGGCTCCTACCTCAAGCGGAACCACTATGTGTGATCAGGTACTTGGAGGAGAGCCATGGAGCAGCTACGTCCATCGGACAAGACGGCGAGGACACCAAGCGTCAAGCCCAAGGAAATCTGGCCAAAGAAGACTACAACTGTTGGACGTCGGACCAGGACCGGACGTCCGATGACTCCCAGGACACAGATGACCGACCATCTCCGGACGACCAGCGCTACTACAACCGAGCGGAAATATCGGAAGTCCGAGGAAGACCGGATGACTGGCGACCGGACGACCGGACCCCTACGGATGTCCGATGCCATGATGACCGGACGTAATCTATGGAAGTCCGAAGACCTACGGACGTCCGGACCGTCCCGGACCTCTGGACGTCCGATGCCCACCGGACGTCCGCCCCCTGGCTGTGTCTAGTTGCGGGATGAGGCCCATGTACCCCTTCACTTTACCCCCCTTTTGTACCACAACTATAAATAGACCCTCCTCCTCCTAGCTGGGGTTAGCAAAGGATTGGCTCATTTTGTGTGAGAGATTTGCTCATCCACTTGGTTACCTCCACCGCCCCACTTCCGCATACGCATTCCCATACCACCACCAATTTCCGCAACCACAATTGCTTACTCGCTTCGGACTCCGTACATATTTTGCCATGTTTTGCCTTTGAGAATTTGAGTTGCGGTTCTGTGTCCTATTGTGTTTCAGCTATATACGTACGGTACGGTTCGACATCTCCGCCGCTCATCTTCGCCACGGCTCCACCATTTTGACACCATACCGTAAGCAAGAACGGTAACCTCATCTTGGTATCGCGATACATCATTCTTGCCATTACATTGATAGCCATCATAGCCCAATTTTGCGTATCTTACCCATTGAGGCTAGCCTTTGAGTATTGCCGGCAACATGACCTGTGCACATTAGTGGTCATACATCACATAGCATACATACCATATCATTGGTGCATATCTTGGTATCAACTCTTGTGTCACAAAGTTGTTATCGCATACACAATTGCTATCTTGGTTCATGAAGCATTGCATGAGAAAAGAGCTCAAAATAGGAAGAGCCAACCATGCTTTTAAGCAAAAAGGAAAGATAAGCAAAGAGCTTTTAATCAAGAACCATAGCATCATACAACATTAAGATTGTCATACTAGATCATCTTGGATCATATCCTCAGAATACCATACATAGAGCATACTTGGGATAGAAGCCATTGCATTTTTGCTTAATAGGTTGTGCACAAGTCTTCATATCCGCCTATTGTGCAATCATGCTAGCGTCTCTCTAGTGTTATGCAACAAGAGCATTTTCGTGGATTCCACATTTTGGCTCTCCTTGGTTGCATGACCCCACTTATCTCTTTGCGTGTGTGTTTCTGTGTACCATATGATGAGGACATGGCTACCATAGTTACACCCATATCCCCTGTTGTTTTACCTCTTGAATAGTTGCTAGAGCTCAGATACGCCAATTAAATTATCAGGTACTTTCGTTTCTTGGTAATGTTTCTAGTGTTCATGAGAATATGATGCTGCCTAACTTAGATACATTTGTGTTGCTTGCAATTGAAGGGCCTAGCACGGACAAGAAGGATGAACATTGGAGCATGGTCAAGCATGGAGATGAAGGTGCGTGCAAAGAGAACAAGAACGGAGGTTCAAGTGGAGATTTCCGGACTTTGAAGCCACCATGATGACATACAAGAAGATGGATGAAATATACAAGATGGCCTTTCATAAATTTCCTCCATAGCTTATTATTGGTGTTGCGCCACCTTATTTTGGGCCAGGCCCATGTAATCTATTTTTAGAGTCCATATTGTAGGGGAAACAACTTAGGAGGTGTTTTAGTCCCACCTTGCCAAGGGTGGACAAAATCCCCTCTCTTTTCCCTATATATATAGCCCTTAAGGCTTCGTTTAGACTTGGGATTTGTTTAGTTAAAAGTTAGCCATTGCAACTTCGTGTACTTCGTTTGTGTCCAACGACCAGACCAAGACCGCTTCCGGATCCCCACCATTATCAATACTTCATATATATTTGCGATATTCAGATTGCTTTATCATATTCTTGCTCGTTCTTCAATTGCTTGCAGGAATAGACCTTCGTGGTCAGGCCGACCGTGCTTCCAGCATCATCAGTAACCTCAGGAGATTGGTTTAGCGGTTGCTAAGGCGCAACGTCGTGCATGTTTGTAGTCGGATCGTCAAAGTCGTCTCCACCAAATCGATAGTTATCATCTCATCGAAAGATCGGGACCCTCGCCTCTATCAAGTGGTATTAGTTTTCAGGTTGCTCGGTGAGATTTTCCAGTTTTTCGTAGTCAGGTTGCATTTGTTCTTCATACCTAGAGTCCAAGAAAAAGCCACAAAAAAAGAGAGTTAGATTAGTTCATCCGTATCCCAGACAGTCTGAGCCTTTGGCTATTATCACTTAGTTTTTGCATGGTTGAAATTTTGGTTGCATCGTGTGTCGAGTTGCTGGTTTTTAGTGTCTAGACTTTTAGAGTTTCGGGTTCTAGTCACGTTTTGTTCATGCTGTCTCCACAACCACCATCATCCAGTTCCTTGTCATCATCCGCTGCCACTTATTTTGTTCACCGCCACCACCACCATCCATCCATTATCATTGTTCATTGCCGTCTTGGAGCATCATTCGTCTCGTGGAGAGAAAAAGTTGAGGAAAGATCCTACAAGAAAGAGAGAGCAGATTCGTTTTGCAAGTAGAGACCGAAGCCAAAAAAAGGTTAGGTGCACACATCCATCGCTGGTTGCAATCTCTCACGGTTTCTTTAAAAAAATTGGAAGAAGCGAGAGAAAGCTCGGATCGGTTGGAAAGGAAAGAGAATGAATCAGTTAGAAAAAAACGAGGAGCAGATCGGTTGGGATTGGGACGTGATTCCCTCCCACGTTGGTTGGGTTATTTGGAAAGTACTAGTCAGCCACGTTGGATTTTGGAAGTAAAAAAAAACTGACCGATGAATTGTTAGCGGTGATCCGAATAAGTCAAGAAAGATTAAAGGAGGAAAGAGATATGTTTTTATTTATTTGGGAAGGAGGAAATAAATCTGGACATAAATCAAGGAGAGGTGGTTGTTTCCACGCTTGGAAGAAAAAAAGGAAGTACAACCGGTTGGGAAAGCTGTGTTTTTCTCTTGTTGTCTATTTTCACATTCTGAAAGTTCTCTTGGAGGAAAGAAAGGGAAGTAAAAAAAAGAGTGCCCATATGATTCTTTGGAAGTTTTAGGGGTAGATCTGTTTGGAAAGTTTAGTACTACCCCATACGAGAATTCTAGCATTGTGTTTCTCTCTATTTAAAGAGGGACGTGGCTTGCTTTGGAAAGTGTGTTCAGCGCAAAGAAAAAAAGTTGGAAGGGAAACGAATTGAGAGAGAAAAAGTTTCTGCCATTAATTGATCCGATTTTTGTGCTACTGGTTGTTTGGAAGGCCACGTTCGGTCCTTACGAAGGCAAGTCAGATCAGCCAAAAAAAGAGATAACGTGAGGAGTTTGGAAGGTTTTGTCTGTGGGAGAAAAAAATAGAAGCTGCTTCGTTTAGAAGAACTGATCAATAAAAAGAAAGGCAGGTTTGGATCAAAAAAAAATTTGCCTTGTTTTTCTCTCAAGGAAAGTCCACGCTGGTTGCCTAAATCTTTGATTCGTTTTTGGCATGGAATAATTTCGGTTGAGATTTATTGTTGCGGGACCCAGCCATTGATCACGTGCGGAAAGAGATCCTTGTAGTTTTTTTTTCAAATAAAAAAGGAAATAGTACGAGGATTGCACCAACGTGTGTTTTGCCTGAAGGTATTTTTTTGTATAGAAGGAAAGAGAAGAAGGACCGATCACAAAGGAAACTGGTAGGAAAAAAAGATTACGTGGCTAGTACTATTTTTTGTGGACAATTAAGCTTCTGGATTGGTACACTGTACCGTACCTTTGGATACATTGGATTTGACCGAACAGAAATAAAAGGTGTGTTAATTGATTTGTTTCGAAGTGTTATATTTCTCCTGTCTGCTGACTTTTGCTCACATACAAACTTGCTACTCTAGTTGATTCTATTGCGTGAATTCATTTGTGTCTTAGACTCGCGTCTCTAGCACGGTCTAGCCTAGGACCAGCACTCGACCACTTTAAACGAATTTTCAGCTTGCATTAATTAGCGTGGTTGTAGCATTTTTTTCACATATATAAAGCCAACCCAGCTCCACATATTTCTACACCGTGTATCCATACGTTCACCTAGCAATCGCTTTACCCAACTTTTGGAGTTACTTGACACCGCTAGTTGCCGATCACCGCCTGCTGCATGGTAAGACATTGTAAGACATTGATATTTGCTTTACTGTGAGCGTTTTACTACCACATCTTAGTAGTTATAGGAACATTATTTTTGGAATTTGTTTCTTGTTTCTACTAATCATGACAGGATCTAGAGTCAATCCATGGGCTTTGTCGATCGCGGGAGACGTGCCACCACCTATGCAAATTCCACAATGATCATGAGAGGTGCATAAACATCCAAATGCACATGATCAGGTTAATGTTTTTATACCATCATTTAATGACCGTTTTAGACCTGCTTTATATATTGAATGGGAGTTTGACATAAATATTATATTTACTTCCCATAATTTTGATGAACGTAAAAAAGTTAAGGTTGCGGTTGGTTCTTTCACTGGTTATGCTTTAGTTTGGTGGAGTGAATATTGTCGGTTACACCCTGATTATATACCTATTACTTGGGATGATTTGAAACTTTCCATGCGACATACATTCGTCCCCGTTTATTATACTCGTGACATGATTAAAAAGTTGCAACATTTAAAACAAGGTAGTGACACTGTAACGAAATATTATGATGATTTACAAACTACCTTGTTGCATTCCTCTTTAGAAGAAAGTGAAGAAGAATTTATGGATAGATTTTGGGGAGGATTAAACCGTGACATTCAGGAGATACTAATTCATGAAACATGTTATCCTATGGACCGTTTGTTTCGTCTTGCTTGCAAAGCTGAACAGGAGATAATAAGACATGTTGCCCACAAGATAAACAAGCGGAAGGTGCAAATCCCACGAGTTGCGACGGTTGTTCCTTCCACCACTGCGTCTCCTATGGCAACAACATCCATTGTTGAGAGCAATACATCACCTCCACCATGTGACGTGTCGCCACCTAGAGTGCCTACATCATCTTTGTTGATCATAAGAGGTCCACATGAGTATGATGAATGCCTTGTCAATTTAAATGAACCATGCGATGAGCTACCTACTACTTTGATCACACCAGCTATTTTAGAGGACTATGTTCATGATTTGACTTTGCCATGTGATCAAACAATTTTGAGTGAACCCATTGAATTAACTATTGATGCAAAAGAACCATGTGAATCAGTGAAAAGATCAGATTTGGATCAAATACGTTTGAAAATAGTTGTGCCAATGTTTAATAATTTTGATATGACCTCTAATCTTGGTGATGGTTCATCAAGGTTGGGATGGTTTAATGATGAGCATTGCCAATCTTTTATTATGAATAAGAGCTTCACTTATATGTGCAAACTAAGTTGCAATATTTTCATGCCTTTGACTTCTTGTGATAATATATTGGCTTTATTTTTCATGACTTTTGAAGGGTGCTCTTGTATAACTGTGTCACATGTGCCACAACTGAGATCAGTTAAAATGGATGACATATACATATACAACGTGTACACCTTGTCTCTATTGTTAGCCATATTTCAGATTAAGCAACGCCGAGGACGGCTTTGTTTTCAAGAAGGGGAGGATGATGAGGACATGGCTACCACAGTTACACCCATATCCCCTGTTGTTTTACCTCTTGAACAGTTGCTAGAGCTCAGATACGCCAATTAAATTATCAGGTACTTTCGTTTCTTGGTAATGTTTCTAGTATTCATGAGAATATGATGCTGCCTAACTTAGATACATTTGTGTTGCTTGCAATTGAAGGGCCTAGCACGGACAAGAAGGATGAACATTGGAGCATGGTCAACCACGGAGATGAAGGTGCGTGCAAAGAGAACAAGAACGGAGGTTCGAGTGGAGATTTCCGGACTTTGAAGCCACCATGATGACATATAAGAAGATGGACGAAATATACAAGATGGCCTTTCATAAATTTCCTCCATAGCTTATTATTGGTGTTGCGCCACCTTATTTTGGGCCAGGCCCATGTAATCTATTTTTAGAGTCCATATTGTAGGGGAAACACTTAGGAGGTGTTTTAGTCCCACCTTGCCAAGGGTGGACAAAATCCCCTCTCTTTTCCCTATATATATATAGCCCTTAAGGCTTCGTTTAGACTTGGGATTTGTTTAGTTAAAAGTTAGCCATTGCAACTTCGTGTACTTCGTTTGTGTCCAACGACCAGACCAAGACCGCTTCCAGATCCCCACCATTATCAATACTTCATATATATTTGCGATATTCAGATTGCTTTATCATATTCTTGCTCGTTCTTCGATTGCTTGCAGGAATAGACCTTCATGGTCAGGCTGACCGTGCTTCCAGCATCGTCAGTAACCTCAGGAGATTGGTTTAGCGGTTGCTAAGGCGCAACGTCGTGCACGTTTGTAGTCGGATCGTCAAAGTCGTCTCCACCAAATTGATAGTTATCATCTCATCGAAAGATCGGGACCCTCGCCTCTATCACCATATTTTTGCTATTGGTCTACTTGTTGCATTGCGAACTTGCGAATCTTGTCCAGCATCATTGAAGCTCACTTACAATTGCATCAATTGTTTTGCCACCATACTAACCGAGGTCCACCATAAGCTTTTACTTGTGTAGGTGTGAGAAACTGATAAGAATTGGTACCAATTGTGCTATTTCCTTGTTCCACATTGAGTGATCATTGATCCATTTTCAACATCTGTCAAGGTACGTTTGGTATAAGTTCTTCTCCTGCTCCCACTCACATATTTTCGAATGATGGATAGGCCAAGTACTTCTACCAACCCACTCTACATCGAACAAGACGACGACATGACCTTCTA
Organism: Triticum dicoccoides; assembly: GCF_002162155.2. Lineage (NCBI taxonomy): Eukaryota > Viridiplantae > Streptophyta > Magnoliopsida > Poales > Poaceae > Triticum > Triticum dicoccoides. The sequence continues at coordinate 332,930,260 of NC_041384.1, read as the reverse complement.
CGTCACAAAGAGTCACCTCTTTGGTGCACAACGTGCTTTGCATCAAGAGCAACAAGAAATGAGTGAACGCATCGACAACCTCGCCACTAACTTGCGACTCTCCGAGCAACGCACAAGAGACTATTTCGACCACAAGCTCGACGACCACAAGCAAGAGAATGATGCAAGAATGGACAAGATTTGTGCTTTGTTGCTCAACCGCTCTTCTTCCACTTCGTCCTCATCAAGACGGAGCCGCTCAAGTCGACACTCCGACTACACCATCTCCGGATCAAGTACACCGACATCCAATACTCTTCGCCATGCCGCGCGCCAAGAACGTCAAGCCAACTGCAACGCTCTACACGACAACAACTCTCAAGAACAACGTCATCGTCAAAACCAAGCTACCTTTGCGAAAGCACGAGAACGGCAACGCCAACGCCAACATGAAGAGGAAGTGCGAGCGCGCCTACACCAAGATGCACAAGATGCCGAGGCACAACGTCAAGAACAACAATTGCGAGAAGCTCAAGCACTTGAGGCGCAACAAGCCCTCCGAGAATCAAGTCGAGCCGTAGCCAACCGAGGCCGACAAGCTCATGAGCATCAAGAAGCGCTCCATGATTAAGTCCACAAACGAATATATCAAGCTCGCGTGCATCGTCAAGCTCGACAAGTTTCTCCACAATCTCACCAAGAACATCAAGTTCAGCAAGAGCAAGAAGACATAGGAAATCCTCCACGATAAGAGCAAGTTGTGAGAGACGATCCTCCTCGTCAAGGATGTCATCATCCCCGACTCGAACACAATGAAGAGCAACGCTACGGCAAGTGATAGAGGCAAAGGTGTCCCGTCTTTCGATGAGAGGATGGATATCGCTTTGGTGGCAGTCGACTTTGACGATCCGACTACGAACGTGCAAGGACGTCGCGCCTTAGCAATCGCTAAACCAACTCCGAGAGGTTATTGACCACGCCGGAGCACGATCAACCTGACCACGAGGGTCTGTTTCCTGCGAGCAAACGAAGAACAAGCAAGAAACTGAGATTGCAATCTGGATATTGCGAATATAAGATGAAAGATTTATTGATCAAGGTGGGGTTCTGTGACGCCTTTGTCTGGTCGTTGAACACAAACGAAGTACGCGAAGTTGCAGCTATGGCGAACTTTAATCTAAACAAAACCCAAAGTCTAAACGGTGCCGTAAGGGCTGTATATATGGAGGAAGAGAGGGGGAATTTCGTGGCCCTTGGTGGAGGGGTCCGAAATCAACCCTATCTCTAGTTTCCCCACACATACGGACTCTAAAAATAGCCTATACTTATGTATTTCGAAATTACATGGGCCTGGCCCAATAAAAAGGTGACGCAGCACCTATAATAGCCTCGGGACGAAATTTATGAAGTGGCATCTTGTATATTTCGTCCAAGGCTTCATGCACCCATTATGGTGGCTTCAAAGTCCTAAAATCATCACTTGTAACTCCGTTCTTGTTCCCCTTGCGCATAGCATCATCTCCATGCTTGTTCTTGCTCCAATGTTCATCCTTCTCCAAGCTAGGCCCTTCATTTGTAAGCAAAATAAATGTATCCAATTTAGGCAGCATCATATTCTCACGAACATTAGAATCATTACCAAGAAACGAAAGTACGTGATAATTTAATTAGCGTGCGCGAGCTCTAGTAATTGGTCCCGTATATGTAGCAGTAGGGGCTGTGGGTGTAACAATGGTATTGATGTCCTCATCAGCAAGTTAAAGTTCACCATGCCCAAGTTGAATGGAGGCAATGATCCTGAAGAGTACCTTTCATGGGCATTGAAGGTCGACAAAATCTTCCATTTGCACAAATATGAAGAAGAGAATAAGATTGGATGGCATCCCTTGAGTTCCAAGACTATGTCCTCAGTTGGTGGGAACAAGTCATTGAGCGTCAAGAGGCAAGAGGTGAACCACCCATCTGATGTAGGGTGAAACCCTATACGGCCGATCTTTCACGAAAGGAGCGGATCCCGTGAAGAACACAAAGAACACGAGGGGAAACACGAGGGGAAATCATAAAGGGGAACACAAGAGAAACACTCAAACCAACAAGTATGATCCATGATACATGATCCACGATCAACAAGGGACGATACACGGTAACCGGTTCTTCTCCAAAGGAGGTCTTGATGGGGCCACCCAAAAGGGGTTCTTGAATCCAAGGGGATCTTCTCCGTAGAGGGGCCGCAGTCTCACTCAAGGAGTAGATCCGATGTGGATGAGCAAGGCTCTATCTCTAATATGAGATATCACAATGCTAACCCTAACTGGGAGGAGGAGGGGGTCTATATATAGTGTTAGCCCACAAAGGGGTAAGTGAGAGTGATGTAAGGTAGAACCCTAATCGCCCGATCTTTCACGAAAGGAGCGGATCCCACAATGAACACGAAGAACACGAGGGGAAACACGAGAGGAAACACGAGAAAATCACTAAACCAACAAGAAATAGTCACACATATGCTAGATCCTCGAGTACATAAGAGATCACACGATCCACGGACAACTAAGGATGATACAAAGGTAGCCGCTCTTCTCCGTGAGGAGGTATTGAATCCACAAGGGGATCTTCCCTTAGAGGGGTCTTGAATCCAAAGGGATCTTCTCCGAAGAGGGGCCGCGGTCTCTCTCATGAAGTAGATCCAATGTGGATGAGCAATGCTCTATCTTTAAATATGAGCTGAACCAATGCTAACCCTAGCTAGGATGAATAGGAGGTCTATTTGTAGTCTTAGTGCAAATGGGGGCGGGGGGGCGAAAGGAGGGGGTACATGTGCTTCGGGACCGAAACTAGACACAGCCAGGTAGCAGATGTACGCTGGGGACCGGTCGTCCGGTGTCTCAGGGGCGGCCGGACGTCCGGTGGTCGCCGGTCGTCCGCTTGTTCTGGCTTGGATGCTGGTGTAGCGGATTTTCGGCAGAGGTCAGTCGTCCTGTCGTCGGACATCCAGAGGCGTCGCACTTCTGCTCGTTTGGCTCGGGTGCAGGGGCACCGGACGTCCGGGCCGGGCCGGACGTCCGCTCACTGTAGCTTGGCTGGGGCTTCAGGCGCCGGACGTCCGGTCCCGACCGGTCATCCGGTGGCTGGGACTTCTTCCGCAGCTCCCCTTCTTCTCCGTCTTCATGTCCATCTTCCTCTTTTGGTCCTCCTCACTCCTTAGCTTCTCCATGGCCAACTCCTTGATACCTGAGTATGCACAATGTCTGCATTTGAGGTAGTAGTGATGTCTCATGTGCATTGAAGTGGAAATGTGAGAGGAGAGATGTCACCTCGGTTTCGAGAGCTCTTGCACGTGCTCGAGTCTTGGGTCTGCTAGGCACTTGGTGAGGCGATGGTAGGTCCCTGGGGATGACCTTGGGATGCTCCGCATTGTTGTTGTAGCATGCAAGCACCTTGAAGGGTATATCCGCTCGTGGTCGAAGTTTGGACTTGCGTTCTTGGGGAAATCGGTCCTTGCGAAGGTGTAGCCACACAAGATCTCCAATGTTGAATACCATAGGGCGCTTGTTGATGTTGAGCTTGGTCGCAAGTCATTGTACTTGGCGCTTGATGGTATGCCTTGTATCTTCATGCACCTTCTTGAGATGATTCACACGTGCACTTGCGTCCAAATTGATGCGCTCTTGGAGTTGTAGAGGAAGAATGTCCAATGGTGACAATGGGTTGAATCCGTAGATGACCTAGAAGGGGGACTTGCCGGTTGTTGAGTGTTTTGCTCGGTTGTAGGCAAACTCGGCGATAGGTAGAAACTCCTCCCACTCCTTGATGTTCTTCTTGATGAGTAATCGAAGTAGAGTGGAGAGTGTGCGGTTGGTCACGTCCGTTTGACCGTCGGTTTGCGGATGATACACCATGGAGACGAGTAGCTTGATTCCGAGCTTGGCGCATAGGGTCTTCCAAAAGTATCTTAGGAACTTGACGTCGCGGTCCGAGACGATTGTCTTTAGCACTCCATGTAGACGCAATATTTCCCTACAAAAGAGATTTGCAACATGTGAAGCATCGTCTATCTTGTTGCATGGTATGAAGTGTGCCATCTTAGAGAATCGGTCCACAACGACAAATACCGAATCCTTTACATTTCTAGTCCTAGGCAATCCAAGTACAAAATCCATGCTAATATCTTCCCATGGCTGATATGGAATTGGGAGAGGCATGTAAAGGCCATGGGATTGAGCTTGTGACTTAGCTTTGCGACATGTAGAGCATCGGTTGGTGAAGAGGTTGACATCGCGAAACATCTTGGGCCAATAGTAGTTCTTGGAGAGCGTAGCGAAAGTCTTGTCGCGTCCAAAATGTCCCATTAGTCCTCCTCCATGAGATTCCTGCAAAAGCAACAAACGAAGAGAAGACTCAGGGATGCAAAGCTTGTTAGCTCTCATAAGATATCAATCTTTGATGTAATAGCGTTCCCAAGACGTGTGCGTCAAACACTTGGCATAAGGAGTAGCAAAAGTAGGATCATGCTCATACAAGTCTTTTATGTGTTCAAAGCCAATGACATCCAATTCAAGTTGAGTCACAAGCATGCATATGCGGGAAAGAGCGTCCGCCACAACGTTTTCCTTACCTTTGATGTACTTGATGACATAAGGAAAAGACTCAATAAATTCACTCCATTTAGCATGACGCTTGTTCAACTTGGTTTGGCCCTTAAGGTACTTAAGTGTTTCATGATCGGTATGAATGATGATTCATGAGGGCGAAGATAGTGTTCCCATTCGTGCAAAACATGCACTAAAGCATATAGCTCTTTGTCATAAATGGGGTAATTGAGTTGCGCTCCAGAGAGTTTCTCACTAAAGTAAGCTATGGGGCGCTTCTCTTGCATTAAAACACCTCCTATGCCATTACCACTAGCATCACAATGAATCTCAAAGGTTTGTCAAAGTCGGGTAATGCAAGCACGGGGGCATGAGTAACCAAATTCTTAAGCCCATTGAAAGAGGTATCTTGGGATGGTCCTCAAACAAAAGGAACATGTTTCTTGCTCAAAGCATGCAAATGCGAAGCAATGGTGCTAAAATCTTTCACAAAGTGATGATAGAAACCCGCAAGGCCAAGAAAGCTACGCACTTGATGCAAGTTGGTTGGTTGTGGCCAAGTTCTAATAGCATTGATCTTGGAATCATCAACATGAACACCCTTAGAGGAAACAACAAAACGCAAGAAAACGAACTCATCAACGCCGAAAAGACACTTTTCCATGTTAGCAAAGAGATGCTCGTTTTGAAGAGTTTGCAAAATGGTTCGCACATGGGTGACATGATCTTGGAGAGATTTGCTATAAACAAGGATATCATCGAAGTAGATCACAACAAACACACCAATGTAAGGGCGAAAGACATGATTCATAAGACGCATAAAAGTACCCAGTGCTTCTGATAGACCCATAGGCATGACTAACCACTCATACAACCCAAACATGGTTTCTAAAGCGGTTTTCCATTCATCACCCTCTTGTATGCGTATTTGATAGTAACCACTTTTAAGATCAATCTTGGAGAATATAGTGGCACCACTAAGTTCATCAAGCATATCGTCAAGGCATGGGATGGCATACCTATAGCGAACGGTGATAGCATTGATAGGTCTAAATCGGAGCACATGTGAAAGCTACCATCTCGGTTTGGCACAAGAATGACTGGAACGGCACAAGGGCTCAAACTTTCATGCAGATGTCCATGGTCTATGAGATGCTTTACTTGCCTTTGTATTTCTTTGGTTTCTTTGGGGTTGACGTGGTAGGGAGCTTTGTTCGGAAGAGGTGCTCCAGGGATGAGGTCGATGCGGTGCTCTATGCCTCGTAGTGGAGGTAGTCCCAAAGGTAGCTCGTCGGGGAAAACATCTTGAAATTCCTGCAAAAGAGAAGACAACACTAAAGGTAGAGCGTGAGAGGTGTTAGCTTGTGTTGCATTGTCCTTGCACAAATGGACATAGTGTAGGACACTAGATGGGTTCTCACACACTCCTCTTATCTCACTTTTGGTGGCAAATAGGACTAAGTTTTTCTTTTCGCTCATCGTGGAGGCACTCGATTAGGGCTTGTGGCGCCCACTCTCTTTTTGGTGGCTCGCTCTCTCACTATTATCTCCACGATGGGTGGCTTGCTTGTCGGCGATCAGTTGGCTTGGAGACATGGGGCCAAGTATGTACTCCTTTCCTTTCATCTTGAAGATGTAGTGGTTCGTTCGGCCGTTGCGGATGACACCCTATCAAATTGCCATGGGCGTCCAAGAAGAAGGTGGCAAACGGTCTTTGGAACGACGTCATATTCCAAAGTTTCTTTATAGGCACCAATTTTGAAGGAGACTTGTACTCGATGCTCGACTTGGATAGTGCTGGAGTCACTAAGCCATTGAAATTTGTAGGGATGTGGGTGCTTTGTCTTGGGCAATTGGAGCTTGGAGCAAAGTTCTTCACTTGCAAGGTTATGCCAACTCCATCCATCGATGATGACCTTGACGGATCGTCCATTGATGTCGGCCTTGGTATGAAAGAGGTGGCACCGTTGGTCTTCTTCTTGGTGATGTTGGAGAGTCAAGACCTTGGAGACAACTAGAGCGGGACTTGAATCTTCATCGCAAAAGACTTGTTCCTCTTCATCGTTCACTTGCCGGTGCATGGCGACTTGCTCAAGAGCATCCATTTCTCCTTAACTCATTGAGTCATAAGTGCCGTCGTCGTTGAGGATCCGCTTGTTTGTGCACTCATGAATAAGTCACACATGTGCTAGATCCTCGAGTACATAAGAGAAGATACATGATCCACGGACAACTAAGGATGATACAAGGGTAGCTGGTCTTCTCCGTGAGGAGGTCTTGAGTTCTTCCCTAAAAGGGGTTTTGAATCCGCTTGGAGGATCTTCTCCGGTGGACGCTCGAATCTCCGTGGAGAAGGTAACCAAGTGGATGAGCAAAGCTCTCACACAAACATGAGCTAAACCTGTGCTGACCCTAGATAGGAGGAGGTGGGGGAGTATATATAGTCTATGTCCACGAAGGGGTAAGTGAGAGGGGGATACATGGGCTCTAGGCCCGTTCTCTGCGCGCAGGCAGGGCGGTAGTACCGGCCAAAGGGCGGTAGTACCGCTTAGGCGGTAGTGCCGCTTGGACAGCGGTAGTGCCGGACCCGAGTCGTGCGAATACTGGCGTTTGTGGGGTTGAACGGTAGTGGCGAGCGGCAGTGGGGAGCAGTAGTACTACCTGTAGGCGGTAGTACTGCTGGAGGGGGCGGTGGTACCGCTCGTTCTGGAGCGGCCGGATCCTCTTCATGCTCTTGATGTCCATCTCGCACCGTAGCTTCTTCTAGGTTGGTTCCTTGGTACCTAAACACACAAAGCATCTCCGATTGAGGTAGCAGCCATGTCTCAAGTGCGGGAACTGACAGTTCAAAGAGGAGTGAGTCCACCTTGTGTCCCATGGCGTATGGTTGAGGTCTCATCATATGTCCTCTTGGGGCTTGGAGAGTAGTCAGAGTGTACAGGGGATGAACGTGGGATGCTCCGCATCATCTCCCCTCCCTTGGGAAAGATCCGACCTCGGATCGTGATCCTCATCACCATGGAAACGGTAGTCGTGGACGGACTTGTAGTAGGACGAAGTGGAAGACATTGCGCTATCCAAGTACTCCAAGGTGTCTCCGGAGTGTTGTACATGCAAAAAGAGCAAACACAAGGGACACTCGTAAATACAATGGTTAGCGCACACAAAGTGTCCATCATGTAAGAATGAGTCTGTGCAACAAGATTGTTTGTGACAAAGCGCATGAAGCTTATCAAGATGATCTAGAATGATATGCAAAGCATTCATGGGAGAAAATGCAATCAATGTGCACACAAATGTGTTGTGAATATGATCAATGCAACCATGGTGCAAGATGATGTCATAGAGAGACGGTTTATCACTAGCTTGAATATGGCAATGGATGCTCAAGATGATTATGTGATCATGCAATTGATGATGGGTAATATGATCATGATGTATGAATATGCCATCAAGAAAGATCACAACAAATTTTCTAAGGAAATTCACAAGATCATATATCATGGATGACATGGGAATACAAGATGCAACAAGGCAATCATAATGTGAGTCAATCCATGCATAAGATGCAAATTTGTCATGTATATGATATGTCCATCGAGCATGACATGGGTGAGCACAATCAATAAGTATGGAGGTGTTGGTGTACCAATGCTCGATGTTGTTGCATGATTGGAGGTTCGAAGGTGCTTCCAATAAGTCCGAGCGCTCCTCAATGTGAAGGTCCATAGAGTCAATCTTCAATGTCGCTCCTCCGTTCGCGAGATGTACCCTGTAGACAACAAGAAGGAAACAACAATGAAAGATTGACCCATCCAATATGCATATTGTAGGATGGCTCAAAGGGAAGGAGTTCACCGAAGGAGATTCTCGCAAATGTTGGTGTTGCACATCGTGTATGCCTTCACATGACCAAATTGTCTCATGACGGTATCGCCTTGTGAATCCTTCAAAATGAAAGAACATGGCAAACACTCGGAAAAACAAATGAGGTTAGCGGAGATGCAAAACCTATCATTCGTGTGGTAAAATACCCAACAAGTGGATGTATCATGTTCATCATAAGAAAGGTCAAGGGAGCATTTCATAGTATGGAGGCATATGATGTGAGAACAACCAAATAGAATAGGCGCAATCAAGCAAGCATGCATCACAAGTAAAGTGTCCAAGTCTCCAAGATCGATAATCATAGATGCAACAATTGGAGGCAATCGACAATGAACAAAATATATCAAGTGAGAGGCATGAACATATACGTCATCAACCCAAGAAAGCAAGTAATAATGGAACATGGGTATTGCGACAAAGCAAGCAATCATATGAATCAAGGCAAGCAAGCTAGTAGTGCGAAGATGCAACATACTAGAAGGAATCATGTCAAGTATTTCATGTGTGCAAATGGTAGTCATGAATAATGCACAAGACACATCACAAGCATGAAAGCAAGATATGAGCAAAATAGCATCAATAGCATGAGGCACATGATAAACATGGCAATAGTAACAATGATCTCCGCCAAGAATGCAAATACACATAGGAGTAGCATAATGGTGAATCATGGGTAGATTCAAGCAAGGGTCACAATTGCATGGCAAAGGCATAGAAGCAAGCATAACATGCAAAGTGAACACGGTAAAATGAGCATGAAGCGATAAGAGGTATATAGCCCATAGCCGTATGAGAGCCAAGTGAGAGAGATGCGCGTAGTCCTCGTGCGAAGGCAATGGTGGTAAGGATAGTCCATGGGAACCCAAGTCATCTTTGCTCTCAAGAGCTTGTTTCGTCAACTCTTGGGATTGAGAGGTTGACGAGTATACATGAGTACCTACACAAAACAAATACAAAGGGAAAATTGTGTGTGCGTGGTAGATGTACACATCATCCATCATGATGCGCATGTGCAAGTGTTGGTTAGCACAAAATATCCAATGCTCGAATAAATGAGATGTGTGATATAGAAACATGTCATCCATCATGATAGGTTTGTTGTTATGTATAGCATAATGGAGACTCAAATTGTGTAATGCATCACAAAAAATATGTAGAGCATTGTTATTCATGGAATGCATATGGTGCACACAAGGGATTTAATCATGCGATACACAATAATTTTCATGGCATGGCATAGTAGATGAATTGTGCAAATCATGTAAAGGGAGCATAGCAATATCATCACATGAAAAACAGAAGCCAATGACCATCATCTCGTCATCTATGCCGTAAGTGCAAATGGGATTTATGTGAATGGGGCATGCATAGTCACTATGTTGAGATTGAAATGATGCAATATGGGATATCTCACTGATAGCATATGACAAGTTCAATGGATTGTCAAACATGATGTGACCAATAGAATTTTCACATGATATCCTATGGAGCATAGCATCACAACTAGGCAAATCAACATGCTCATCATCATATTTATCATAAATAGGTAAGTCATGACATGAAGAAGTCGCACTAGCATGAAGCATGGGTATAGGTGTGTCAACATCATGCAAGCAATCATTCGTAAAATAGTCCACTAGTGGGACAAGAGAAGCAACATCACCTATGTTGCCTTTGGAGCATCTCTCATGTGTTGTAGGTGAGGTGTCGAACACCAAGTCGTGGTCATCTTCATCGTGATGGAACCATGTGGGGTGCGTCAATGTCCACCAAGGCCATCATCGTCTCCATTGGAGGTATGTACTCGTCGAGGATAGGCGTGTCATCATGTAGGAGACCTAGCACCAAAGAAGAAAACACACTCGGAGTAGAGGTTAAGTCGTTAGAAATCATAGTGGCCTCACATGCCGTGTCAACTACCTCACTCACTAAGTGTTGTGGCTCACTCACTCCCGATAAGATGCTCTCACTCGCATGGTTGGTGTTGTCACTCAAATGGCTGTCAACCTCACATAGAGTGTGTGGCATGCTCTCAAGTGTGGGGCTAGTGGTGGTCACACTCATCCTCTCATAGGTAATGCTCTCAATGCCACGTATGGTGGAGTCACTCATGTCACTCATGTGGTGGTGGCTCTCCTCACATGGCAATTGCGGCATCTCGTCATATGTGGGTGTTGGAGAGATGTAGGTGCAAATGTCTCCATGCTCAATCATGTCGTAGTCGAGCCATGGATGAAGGCCGAAGATGGCACATCATGACTCTCCTCTAAGACCAAAGATATGGTCTCATGTGCGGTCTCGTAGCTTAACTCGGAGTATGAGTCCAATATGGGCGCCGTCTTCATGTTGTTGAAGAGGTTTGTGCTCGTCGCCGTGGTCGAAGGGGATGGCCCTTGCTCGACCTTCTTGTCACCGTCTTGTTGTAGGAGGCCCATATGATGTGGCAATTCGTAGCTCGTCTCCATGACCGAAGGGAATGTCCCATGCTCGGTCATCTTCCTTGGGGGGCTTCCGAAGATGGAAGTGTCGCCCTCGCTTGTAGGTGGTCTCCTTGTACTTGATGATGTCGATGTAGGCGAACTCACGGGAAGTAGGCGAAGATGCTGTACGTCCAAAGGCGAAGATGCCTTGATAGCACTTGACGAAGATGCCAAAGTGGTGGCGGTAGTAGCCGTTGCGCCATCTTGGTGGTGCTCGTCTCGCAGTCTTCTCTTTTTCTCTTGAAGCTTGGCGTGAAGTATTGCTTGTTGGGACTTGTGCATTTGCGCTTGGTGAGCATCTCATGTTGATGGTGTCGTTGTCGTGCTTGAGCTTGATGGCGTTCGTCGTCGTCGTGCACATGTTGCCTGGAGGTGACTTGCCCTTCATGACGAGGTGGATCACAAACGTGATGGTGGTCGCCATGGAGATGTGGACGTGGACGACTTGCACTTGTATCGCTTGGGCGCTTCGAAGAGGATCGATGTGATTGCCGCCGCCGTGAAGATGACAAAGGGGAAGTAGACTTGATCAAGGCCCAAATATCCTCCATCCTTGCATCTTGCTCCTTCTTTTGTGCGGAAAGCTTGTTGTCGATGTAGTCCCGTTTCCTCGCTTCGGAGTGGCGAATGTCGATGGAGAGGTTCTCGATGCGCTCTCGCAATCTTGATTGTGCGCCTTGCATTTGTCATTGTAGATCGAAGATGGACACTTTGGTGATGTAGTTGTTCACGCCGTTGTTGTTGTGGAAGACCGGAGATGAAATGCCTTGCCTATCCATCACTCCAAGAGAAAAATGTGAGTGGTAGAAAGAGAAGAACGAATACCAATTGTACCTTGACCGAAGTTTAAAGTGGATCAATGATCACTCCAATGTCGATAAGGAAATAGTACAATTGGTACCAATTCTTGTCGGTTTCTCACACCTACACAAATAAGGCTTATGGTGGAGCTCGATGAGGATAGTGGCACAAAAATTTGATGTAAAATGTTAGCAAGATTCTATAATGTTGAAAAAGATTCACAGATTTTCAAGTGAAACAAGTGGACCAATAGCAATACGTAGCACACGGAAACACACACACGGATAGATAAATGGGGTAGTGCAACCAAGGATGAGCACAAAATGTGGAATCCACGGAAAACGCTCGTGTTGCACAACGCAAGAGAGACGCTAGCACGATTTCTCAATAGGCGGATACGACACTTGTGCACAACCTATAAGATGCAAAATGTATGAACTTTCTATCCCAAGTATGTTTTGTATGTATGGCTCCCAGTGTTATGATCCAAGATGATCTTATATGACAATGTGGTATGATGCTATGGCACTTGCTTACAAACTCTTTGTTCACTCTTTTTCTTTGCTTAAAATCTTTATTCTCTTTTTATGGCCACTTTTGCACAATGCACAAACCAAGATAACAATTGTGTATATGCGAGAACAAACTTGAGGCACAAGAGACGATATGATGATACTAATATGATATGGTATGTATGCAATGTATGGTGTAGATCACTAATGTGCACAAGTAACCTTGCCGGCAATACTCAAATGGCTAGTCTCGATAGGCAAGTTACGGAAAATGGGCTAGGGGTTAACAATGCAATGGCAAGGGAATATACAATGGAGGGATACCCCGATACCGAGATGATATGGAGGTTACCGTCCTTGGCGATGATGAGTGGCGGTGATCTTGATGGAGATACCAAAATGATGGAGACTCGTCCCTAAGTAGCCGAAACACCTTAGGAAACGGAAAAACCGTGAACTCAAAATCTCAAATGTCAAATTTCAAATGGTGGTAGCGGGAATGCGGTGGTGGTTTCGGAAGCTCAATGGGATTGCGGAAATGCAATTATGGGATTTGAGACGCAATGCGTAAGTGGAGGGTAAGATGGTGGACTATACACGGTGTCGGAGTCGGAAGCATGGTCCCTAAGTAGCCAAAATACCTTAGGAGACACAACTCACAACACAAACAAAATTGGGTTAAGTTGGGGTGGCGGAAGTGTATGGTGGGCAAGCCTATGCGGATGTTATGGTGGTGGTGGTTGATGAAGAAGAAACCGTCCCTAAGTAGCCTAAACACCTTAGAAGACTCGAATCACAACTCAAGCAACCACTAATGCTATAGGGAACAAAATTGGTTAGGTTGCGGAAGTCGGTGGTGGTGTAGCGGAGGATGTGGTGGAAGCCCTAGGCAAAGATGCCAAAGTTACAAAAATTTGATAGAGTCAAATGATGTTTAAACCTATGTATATGTATTGGGGATGTCAATAGCTACTCAACGAGCTAAAGAACGCGAAAATCGGACTCCGGATGTGAAAGTTATGGTCGAAATGGTGAAACTCGGAATGCTGAAATAGGGAGGGGCGGAAGTACCGCTTGGAAGGGTGGTAGTACCGCTTGTGGAGCTCAGCGGTAGTACCGCTTGGTGGGGCGGTAGTACCGCTCGTGTCGGGAAAATTCGCGGAACTGGATCGGGGCGATTTTTGGGGCGGAAACGGATGATTTCGAGGTCAAAATTCGAGCGATTTCGTGGATGGGAAGTGGAGAAAATTGGGGAGATGATAGATCCACTTGAAACCAAGCAAATCTATGGATCAAATCCAACAAAACTTTGTCAAACCAACAAATCACAAAAAAAATTGAGGCTATTTTTGGTGGGGATTTTCGAATTTAGGGAAGAACACAACAAATTTAAGCTAGAAAACGAAAAGGGGAGGCTCCGAAATCGTGATCAACGTGGCTCATGATACCAAGATGATGTAGGGTAGGAACACTAGGGGCCGATCTTTCACGAAAGGAGCGGATCCCGCGAAGAACACGAGGAACACGAGGGGGAAAAGAGGGAAAACACAAAGGGAAACACAAGAGGAAACACTAAACCAACATGAATAAGTCACACATGTGCTAGATCCCCGAGTACATAAAATAAGATACACGATCCACGGACAACTAAGGACGATACAAGGGTAGCCGGTCTTCTCCGTGAGGAGGTTTAGAGTTATTCCCTAAAAGGGGTCTTGAATCCGCTTGGAGGATCTTCTCCGATGGAGGCTCGAATCTCCGTGGAGAAGGTAACCAAGTGGATGAGCAAAGCTCTCACACAAACATGAGCTAAACCTTATCTGACCCTAGATAGGAGGAGGTGGGGGAGTATATATAGTCTATGTCCACGAAGGGGTAAGTGAGAGGGGGATACATGGGCTCTAGGCCCGTTCTCTACGCGCAGGCACGACGGTAGTACCGGCCAAAGGGCGGTAGTACCGCTTAGGCGGTAGTGCCGCTTGGACAGCGGTAGTGCCGGACCCGAGTCATGCGAATACTGGCATTTGTGGGGTTGAACGGTAGTGGCGAGCGGCAATGGGGAGCTATAGTACCGCCTGTAGGAGGTAGTACCGCTGGAGGGGGCGGTAGTACCGCTCGTTCTGGAGCGGTCGGATCCTCTTCATGCTCTTGATGTCCATGTCACACCGTAGCTTCTTCTAGGCTGGTTCCTTGGTACCTAAACACACAAAGCATCTCCGATTGAGGTAGCAGCCATGTCTTAAGTGTGGGAAGTGACGGTTCAAAGAGGAGTGAGTCCACCTTGTGTCCCATGGCGTATGGTTGAGGTCTCATCGTATGTCCTCTTGGGGCTTGGAGAGTAGTCAGAGTGTACATGGGGATGAACATGGGATGCTCCGCATCACTTCGGGATCGTTGCTTCCATTGAACTTGGGCATGGTGAACTTTAGCTTGCCATAGCGTTGCTCCTCATTGTGTTGGGGTCAGGGATGATGACGCCCATATTGTTGATGATTGTCAAGCTCGTGTTGCTCTTGGCAAGGAGGGTTGTCGACCTCATGTTGTGATGAGGACATCAATACAATTGTTACACCCACAGCCCCTGCTGCTATACATACTGGACCAATTACTAGAGCTCGTGCACGCCAACTAAATTACCAGGTACTTTCGTTTCTTGGTAATGATTCTAATGTTCATGAGAATATGATGCTGCCTAAATTGGATACATTTGTTTTGCTTACAAATGAAGGGCCTAGCTTGGAGAAGGATGAACATTGGAGCAAGAACAAGCATGGAGATGATGGCATGCGCAAGGGGGACAAGAACGGAGTTACAAGTGATGATTTCAGGACTTTGAAGCCACCATAATGGGTGCATGAAGCCTTGGACGAAATATACAAGATGCCACTTCATAAATTTCGTCCCGAGGCTATTTTAGGTGCTGCGTCACCTTATTATCGGTGAGATTTTACAGTTTTTCGTAGTTTAGATCGAGTCTGTTCTTCATACCTACAGTCCACGAAAAAGCCAAAAACAATTAGGGTTAGTTCATCAGATCCGAACCAATCTGAGCCTTTGCATAATCTTTTTAGGGTTTCGCTTTATTGAATTTGTTGTTGCATCGTCGTGTCTAGTTGCTGGTCTTAGCGTTAGTCTTTTAGAGTTTCGAGTTCTGGTCATAAGTTGTCACGCCGCCACCGCACCATCATCATCGCCCCTGTCACCTACCACCACCGCTCCGAATCCGTATCCATATACCACCACCAATCCGTATCCATATACCACCACCGATCCATATCCATATATTACCACCGCTGCCATATACCACCACCGCTGCCATATACCACCACCATATATCCACCACCAATCCGAGTTCCTTGCATATTAGGTGTGTTTTTGAGATCCATCTAGATTCCGATTCGTGTTTCCTTGCCGGAGTAGGTTTCGGAAAAAAAAATTCTGTTTAGGCCCAAAATTTTTCGGAAACCACCCTCCGTTTAGGCCCAAAATTTTTCGAAAACGCATTTTTTGAAAAAAATTCTGGCTATCCTATTTTTAGGTGTTTCTGAGTGTTTTGAGACAGGTGCCATTATAGGAAGTTTTTTTTGACCCGTTTCCAGTTTTTGGGTCCGGGCAGTCGAAAAAACGAAAAAAAAATTGGTCGAAAAAATTTCGTGCCCATCCTGTCAGTTTGACCTAGGAAGAGTTTTGAGACACTCGCCATTATAGTGATTTTTCACAAAAAAAAAGCAGCGCAAAAAAAAGAGCGCAAAAAAAAGAGCGAAAAAAATATTCCAGAGTGTGCTTTTTCCTTGTTTACGTGCAGCGCCGTGATTTTGTTAGTGTTCTAGGCTTGCGTCTCTAGCACGGTCTAGCCTAGGACCAGCACAGTACCGTCGTTGAGCGTTTATTCAGCTTTGCATCTCTGAATTGATTATTGCTGACCCTTTTTGCTACCATATTATAAGCCTTCCCAGCTCCACATACATCTACGTCGTGCGTTTGACTCTCCCTGGTAATCACTCTATCCAAGCTTTCAGAGTTTTGACTACAACGGTTGCCGATCACCGCCTGCTGCTGGGTAAGAACTGGTAAGAATTTGAGTTTTGCTTGACGGGTTTGTGATACACCACCACCACTTCTTAGTAGTCTATAGGATCATATTCTTGTGTGTTTCTATTTGCTGCTAACCATGGTAGGATCACAAGCCGATGAGACTGATTGGGAGAACCTGACAAACAAACAGCTACATGATAAATTTCAGCAAATGATGAGTGGACAGGTGCAAGATGTGCTAAACAGATTTGACGAGGCCATGGAGAAGATAGATGGCATGGAGAAGATGTTCGAAACAAAGCTTGATAGCAAGTTTAATGAATTGCTCGCGCGTTTACAACCACCACCACCGGCTGCACCTATCGCACCTCTGCAACACCAATAACAACACATCCTTCCAAATCAGTATGGACGAGCGAAGCGTGTTCCTATTGAGGATGGCCAAACTTCTGGTGCTGCTGTTCCTGTTATTGATGCTTCTTTGGCTCCTGCTACTGCTGCTGCTGGTACCCAGGAGGATGATGAGTATGCGGGCGATTATGAGGATGAGGTTGATCAAAATCAGAACTACGTGCACCCACCAGCACCACCACCAGCAGGTCGACCTCAGGTATATATTCGTAATGGTAGGCCTGCACCACCACCTCAGGTACGAGATGATGTGCATATTCCTAAACTGAAATTGAATATTCCACCATTTGAGGGTAGATATGTTCCTGATATATATCTTACTTGGGAGTTAGAAACTGAACAACGTTTTACATGTTTACAATATCCCGAGGAGAGACGGGTTGCTGCTGCTGTTTGTGCTTTCACTAGTTTTGCATGTGTATGGTGGTCTGAACATTGTAGATTATATCCTATTCCAACTACTTGGGCTGCTTTGAAAACTGCTATGCGTACGCGTTGGGTTCCACCATATTATCAACATGAATTGCTTCAAAAATTGCAGCGTTTAAGACAAGGGAAAAATTCTGTAGAAGAATATTATCAGGAATTACAAACTGGCATGATTAGATGTGCTATTGTTGAGGAGAATGAAGCTATGCTTGCACGTTTTCTGGGTGGATTAAATAGAGAGATTCAGACCATTCTAGACTATAAGGAGTATACTCATATCACTCGTTTATTCCATCTTGCTTGTAAAGCTGAACGTGAAGTGCAGGATCGACAAGCATTGGCGCGATCTAACTTTTCTGCAGGCCGACCTTCATCATGGACACCGCGTGCATCTTCTACTTCAACTGCACCAGCACCTCAATCAGGTGCCTCCTCCAGTCGTGATACAAGAAAACAGGCACAACCACCATTATCTGCCAAGAGCGCACCTGCTGGGCCTGCACAGAGTTCTTCTTCTTCCATGGCATCAACAGGGCACACAAGTGATATTATTTGTCGTCGTTGTAAGGGAGGAGGTCATTATGCGAGAGAATGCAAATCTCCGCGTGTGATGATTGCTACCGCAGATGGTGGATATGAGTCCGCTAGTGACTATGATGAGGAAACTTTGGCTCTTATTACACGTGAAGAACATGGTGGAGATGATTCTGATCATGAGACGCAATACATGGCTCCTGAAGACGCTGACAGGTATGAATGTTTAGTTGCTCAACGTGTTTTGAGTGTGCAGGTCACACAAGCTGAGCAAAATCAGAGGCACAATTTGTTCCATACCAAGGGAGTTGTGAAGGAACGTTCTGTGCGCGTCATAATAGACGGAGGGAGCTGCAACAACTTGGCTAGCATGGAGATGGTGGAGAAGCTTTCTCTCACCACAAGACCACATCCACATCCTTACTACATCCAATGGTTCAACAACAGCGACAAGGTTAAGGTAACACGTACTGTTCGTGTGCATTTTAGTATCTCTACATATGCTGATTATGTTGATTGTGATGTGGTACCTATGCAAGCATGTTCCTTATTACTTGGTAGACCATGGCAATTTGATAAAAACTCTGTACACCATGGTAGAAACAATCACTATACTCGTGTTCATAAGGATAAAAATATTACTTTGCTTCCTATGACTCCTGATTCCATTTTGAAAGATGATATTAATAGAGCTAATAAAGCAAAACAGGAGAAGAATAAGAGTGAAAATCAGATTGTGGCAAAAGAATTTGAGCAACAAATGAAGCCTAATAATAAACCATCTAGTGTTGCTTCTGAAATTAAATTGAAAAGTGCATGTTTATTTGCCACCAAATCTGATATTGATGAGCTAGATTTCAGCAAATCTATTTTCTATGCTTTTGTGTGCAAAGAGGCATTATTTTCATTCGAGGACGTGCCTTCCTCTTTGCCTCCTACTGTCACTAACATTTTGCAGGAGTTCGCTGACGTCTTTCCACAAGACATGCCACCGGGATTACCGCCTATTCGAGGGATTGAGCATCAGATTGACTTAATTCCCGGTGCTTCACTGCCAAACCGTGCACCATACCGTACCAATCCAGAGGAGACGAAGGAGATTATGCGTCAAGTACAAGAGCTTCTCGACAAAGGTTATATACGCGAATCCCTTAGTCCTTGTGCTGTTCCTATTATTCTAGTGCCGAAAAAGGATGGTACATCACGTATGTGTGTTGATTATAGAGGCATTAATAATATTACTATTCGTTATCGTCATCCTATTCCTAGGCTCGATGATATGCTTGATGAATTGAGTGGCTCTACAATATTCTCCAAAGTTGATTTGCGTAGTGGATACCATCAAATTCGTATGAAATTGGGAGATGAATGGAAAACAGCATTTAAAACTAAGTTTGGATTATATGAGTGGTTAGTCATGCCCTTTGGGTTAACTAATGCACCTAGTACTTTCATGAGATTAATGAACGAAGTTTTACGTGTTTTCATTGGACGATTTGTGGTAGTTTACTTTGATGACATATTGATTTATAGCAGATCTTTGGAAGAACATTTGGAACATTTACGTGCTGTTTTTATTGCTCTACGTGATGCACGTTTGTTTGGTAACCTTGGGAAGTGCACCTTTTGCATCGACCGAGTATCTTTCTTGGCTATGTTGTTACTCCACAGGGAATTGAAGTTGATAAAGCCAAGATTGAAGCTATTGAGAGTTGGCCGCAGCCCAAAACGGTCACACAAGTGAGGAGTTTTCTTGGCCTCGCTGGATTCTATAGGCGTTTTGTGAGAGATTTCAGCACCATTGCTGCACCTCTCAATGAGCTTACAAAGAAAGATGTGCCTTTTGTTTGGGGTACCGCACAGGAAGAAGCCTTCTCGGTATTGAAAGATAAGTTGACACATGCTCCTTTACTCCAACTTCCTGATTTTAATAAGACTTTTGAGCTTGAATGTGATGCTAGTGGAATTGGATTAGGCGGTGTGTTATTACAAGATGGCAAACATGTTGCATACTTTTCCGAAAAATTGAGTGGGCCTAGTCTGAATTATTCTACTTATGATAAAGAATTATATGCTCTTGTTCGGACTTTAGAAACATGGCAACATTATTTATGGCCCAAAGAATTTGTTATACATTCTGATCATGTATCTTTGAAACATATTAAAAGTCAAGCTAAACTGAATCCTAGACATGCTAAATGGGTTGAATTCATTGAGACTTTCCCTTATGTCATTAAACACAAGAAGGGAAAAGAAAATGTTATTGCTGATGCATTGTCTCGTCGCTATACTATGCTTTCACAACTTGACTTCAAAATATTTGGTTGGAGACCATCAAAGATCAATATGTGCATGATGTTGATTTTAAAGATGTAATGCAGAATTGTAAAGAAGGAAGAATGTGGAACAAGTTTGTCGTTAACGATGGATTTGTGTTTCGTGCTAACAAGCTATGCATTCCAGCTAGCTCCGTTCGTCTTTTGTTGTTGCAGGAGGCGCATGGAGGAGGATTAATGGAACACTTTGGCATGAAGAAGATGGAGGACGTACTTGCTACACATTTCTTTTGGCCAAAGATGAGACGGGATGTTGAGCGTTTTATTGCTCGCTGCACTACATGTCAAAAAGCTAAGTCACGACTCAATCCTCATGGTTTATATATGCCTTTGCCTGTACCTAGTGTTCCTTGGGAGGATATATCTATGGACTTTGTTTTAGGTTTACCTTGAACAAAGAAGGGGAGGGATAGCATATTTGTTGTCGTGGATAGATTCTCGAAAATGGCACACTTTATACCATGTCATAAAAGCGATGATGCTGTTAATGTTGCTGATTTGTTCTTTCGTGAAATTATTCGCTTGCATGGTGTGCCAAATACTATTGTTTCAGATCGTGATACTAAATTTCTTAGCCACTTTTGGAGATGTTTATGGGCTAAGTTGGGGACTAAACTGCTTTTTAGTACTACTTGTCACCCCCAAACTGATGGACAAACTGAAGTAGTCAATAGAACGTTGTCTACTATGCTTAGGACTGTTTTGAAGAATAATAAGAAAATGTGGGAGGAATGCTTGCCTCATATTGAATTTGCTTACAATCGTTCATTGCATTCTACTACTAAGATGTGCCCTTTTGAAGTTGTGTATGGTTTCCTACCTCGTGCACCTATTGATTTGTTGCCTCTTCCATCTTCGGAGAAGGTTAATTTTGATGCTAAACAACGTGCTGAATTGATTTTAAAAATGCATGAGTTACCTAAGGAAAACATTGAGCGTATGAATGCTAAATATAAACTTGCTGGAGATAAGGGTAGAAAACATGTTGTGTTTGCACCTGGAGATCTTGTTTGGTTACATTTGCGTAAGGATAGATTTCCTGATTTGCGCAAATCAAAGTTAATGCCACGTGCTAATGGTCCCTTTAAGGTGTTAGAGAAAATAAATGATAATGCATATAAACTTGAGCTGCTTGCAGATTTTGGGGTTAGTCCCACTTTTAACATTGCAGATTTGAAGCCTTATTTGGGTGAGGAAGATGAACTTCCGTCGAGGACGACTTCATTTCAAGAAGGGGAGGATGATGAGGACATCAATACAATTGTTACACCCACAGCCCCTGCTGCTATACATACTGGACCAATTACTAGAGCTCGTGCACGCCAACTAAATTACCAGGTACTTTCGTTTCTTGGTAATGATTCTAATGTTGATGAGAATATGATGCTGCCTAAATTGGATACATTTGTTTTGCTTACAAATGAAGGGCCTAGCTTGGAGAAGGATGAACATTGGAGCAAGAACAAGCATGGAGATGATGGCATGCGCAAGGGGAACAAGAACGGAGTTACAAGTGATGATTTCAGGACTTTGAAGCCACCATAATGGGTGCATGAAGCCTTGGACGAAATATAATAGATGCCACTTCATAAATTTCGTCCCGAAGCTATTTTAGGTGCTGCGTCACCTTATTATTGGGCCAGGTCCATGTAATTTCGAAATACATAAGTATAGGCTATTTTTAGAGTACGTATGTGCGGGGAAACAAGAGATAGGGTTGATTTCGGACCCCTCCACCAAGGGCCACGAAATTCCCCCCTCTTCCTCCATATATACAGCCCTTAGGGCATCGTTTAGACTTCGGGTTTTGTTTAGATTAAAAGTTCGCCATAGCTGCAACTTCGCGTACTTCGTTTGTGTTCAACGACCAGACAAAGGCGTCACAGAATCCCACCTTGATCAATAAAGCTTTCATCTTATATTCGCAATATCCAGATTGCAATCTCAGTTTCTTGCTTGTTCTTCGTTTGCTCGCAGGAAACAGACCCTCGTGGTCAGGTTGATCGTGCTCCGGCGTGGTCAATAACCTCTCGGAGTTGGTTTAGCGATTGCTAAGGCGCGACGTCCTCGCACGTTCATAGTCGGATCATCAAAGTCGACTGCCACCAAAGCGATATCCATCATCTCATCGAAAGACGGGACACCTTTGCCTTTATCATGTTGCACTTGTCGTGGAGGATTTCCATTGTCTTCATGCTCTTGATGAGCTTGATGTCGTTGAGGAGCTCGTGGAGGAACTTGTCGAGCTTGACGTTGCACGCGAGCTTGATGTCGTCGTTCATGAGCTTCTTCGCGAAGTGCTTCTTCATGTTCACAAGCTTGTCGGCCTCGGTTGGCTATGGCTCGACTTGAATCTTGGAGTGCTTGTTGCACCTCAAGTGCTTGAGCGTCACGGATTTGTTGTTCTTGACGTTGTGCCTCGGCATCTTGTGCAACTTGGTGTAGACGCGCTCGCCCTTCCTCTTAATGTTGGCGTTGTCATTGCCGATCTCGTGCTAGCACAAAAGCCACTCGGGTTTTATGTTGTCGGTGCTCTTGAGAGTCGGTGACGTGTAGAGGATTGAAGCTTGCTTGACAATTGTTGCGCGCGGCACGTCGAAGAGTGTTCAATGTCGGTGTACTTGAGCCGGAGAGGGTGAAGTCAGAGTGTTGACTTGAACGACTCCTTCTTGAAGAGGACGAAATGGAAGAAGAGCGGTTGAGCAACAAAGCACGAATCTCATCCATTCTTGTGTCGTTCTCTTGCTTGTGATCATCGAGCTTGTGGTCGAAGTAGTCCCTTGTTCGTTGCTCGGAGAGTTGCACGTCGGCGGCGAGGTTGTCGACACGTTCACTCATTGCTAGTTGCTCTTGATGCAAAGCACATTGTGGACCAAAGAGGTGGCTCTTGGTGACGTAGGAGTTCATGTCGTCGTCGTGCTCAATGAAGAGTGGGTTGGTAGAGGTACCTGGCCTATCCATCATTCCAAGATAAAAATGTGAGTGGTAGAAAGAGAAGAACGTATACCAAATGTACCTTGACCAAAGTTGAAGGTGGATCAATGATCACTCCAATGTGGAATAAGGAAATAGCACAATTGGTACTAATTCTTGTCGGTTTCTCACACCTACACAAGTAAAAGCTTATGGTGGAGCTTGGTTAGGATGGTGGCACAAAATTTGATGTAATTGTAAGTGAGCTTCAATAATGTTGGAAAAGATTTGCAAGATTGCAATGCAATAAGTAGACCAAGCAATATAAGGTACACGGAAACACACACGCAAAAATATAAGTGGGGTTCTGCATTTGGAATCCACAAAAATGCTCGTGTTGCACAACACTAGAGAGACGCTAGCACGACTGCATAATAGGCAGATACAAGACTTGTGCACAACCTACTAAGCAAAAATACAACGACTTCTATCCCAAGTATGTTCTATGCAAGGTGTTCCTATCGGTGTCAAAACCGGCGGATCTCAGGTAGGGGGTCCCGAACTATGCGTTTAAGGCGGATGGTAACTGGAGGCAGGGGACCCAATGTTTTACCCAGGTTCGAGCCCTCTCGATGGAGGTAATACCCTACGTCCTGCTTGATTGTTCTTGATGATATGGGTATTACAAGAGTTGATATACCACGAGATCAGAGAGGCTAAACCCTAGAAGCTAGCCTATGGTATGATTGTACGTTGTCCTATGGACTAAAACCCTCCGGTTTATATAGACACCAGAGGGGGCCAGGGTTACACAAGGTTGGTTACAAAGGAGGAGATATACATATCCGTATTGCCTAGCTTGCCTTCCACGCCAAGTAGAGTCCCATCTGGACACGGGAGGATGTCTTCAATCTTGTATCTTCATAGTCCAACAGTCCGGCCAAAGGATATAGTCCGGCTGTCCGGAGACCCCCTAATCCAGGACTCCCTCAGTAGCCCCTGAACCAGGCTTCAATGACGATGAGTCCGACACGCAGTGTTGTCTTCGGCATTGCAAGGCAGGTTCCTCCTCCGAATACATCATGGAAGAGTTTGAATACAAGGATAGTGTCCGACCATGCAAAATAAGTTCCACATACCACCGTAGAGAGAATAATACTTCCACAAATCTAATCTGCTAACACGTTTCGATAGTATGACATCACTCCATGGCCCGGTTATTATGCGAACCGCTTTTCTCAACCAGCTCCGCACATATCGCGAGGCGGTTTTCTTGATACGTCTTGTCAAAGCAGAGATCGTGTTCCCCTTATCACGGGATTCTCATCAATACGGACGTGGGTAACCCAACCGCGCCATCAATTACGGCGCCTGGGGAATAAGCGGTTTTGCCAGGAAAGTGGGGAGACTCATCGCTTCCTCCGGCCATATAAAGGGACAAAGATCTACTTTTTTCACCCACGCCTTCTTCCTTCTCACTTACCCATTCCCGCACACTCGAGCTCTAGCGTCCAAGAACGCATTCCTCTTCTCGAACCACTCCAAGCATGTCTGGAGCAGGAGGAAAGTGGATGGTTTTCTCCGTCACGGAGGAAAACATCAAAAAGTTACGGGAGGCCGGATACCTACCTGCGAATATCGCGCATCGGCTGCCGAATGCGGGACATATCGTCCCAACGCCCGAACCCCATGAGAGGGTAATTTTCCTTACCCATTTCGTTCGCGGACTGGGATTTCCTCTCCACCCGTTTGTCCGCGGGCTCATGTTCTATTATGGGCTGGATTTCCATGATCTGGCCCCCAACTTCATCCTCAACATCTCAGCGTTTATCGTCGTGTGCGAGGCCTTCCTCCGCATCAGGCCCCACTTTGGCCTATGGCTGAAAACCTTCAATGTCAAACCGAAGGTGGTGGGTGGCCAGCAAGCAGAATGCGGAGGCGCCATGGTGGGCAAGATGCCTAATGTCACCTGGCTCGAGGGTACCTACATGGATACCATAAATGGGTGGCAATCTGGGTGGTTCTACATCACCGAGCCGCACGCCTCCAACTGGGTGGCGGCCCCCAAATTTCGATCCGGAATCCCCACGCGGCTCACCTCCTGGAAGAAGAAGGGCCTGTCCTGGGGTTGTTCGGTAGAGCTGACCGGACTCCAGACCTGCATCTAGAACATGATGAACAAGAAAATCAAGCTCGTCAACGTGGTCCAGGTTATGCTCTTCCACGGGATCCTTCCGTGCCAACAATGGGCATTTGTTTTGTGGGAGTTTGACTCAGCCCAGCACCAGACGTTGCGAGAGCTCAACGGCACGATGCACGAGGACGTCTGGAAGGTGCTGTTCAAGGGCTCCGAGATGCCTCCCTTCCTCTCCGAGGACCGCGGACTCAGCGCAAAGCGCTGCGCCCATCCGGTAGGCTTTTATATCACTCAGGGTATTTATGTGCCCTGGCTTAGTTATATGCTGGATCTAAGCTTTTATGTCATTAACAGGACTAGATAAAGATAGCGGAGCAGCTTGATTGCCCGGCCCCCCTGCCCGAAGATCCTGCAAACGCTCTTCTAACAGAGATGCTGACTCTGTCACCTTACGAGGTGCCGGAAAAGACGGCCAAGAAGAAGGCCACGGGGACCCGAAAGGGTCTTCGGCGCAAGATGGTTCTGTCGGGCTCATCATCCGATGAGTCCGACGCGCACTCCTCCCATGGGAATGAGGAGGAGGAGAAAGGCTCTCCCCCCCAGCCGGGGGAGACAAGAAAAGGATGGCCGACCCATCTGGGGAGGCTGAAGGGTCCAAGAAGGGAAAGACCCTCCCTCCGGACTATGCCACGACGGCCGTCGACAGCGGCGACGAGTGGCTACCCAGGGACAAGCCCCTGGCGAAATCGTAAGTGTCCGGACACCATAGTACTTCGTGGTATGTTTTATTGTACTGCCTTTTCTTACGCCGAACCTGATTATGCAGTCCGGCCCGAGCTCGTCTCGACGTACCCTCGTCGAGCGGCTCTTTGAGCACGTCGGATATGAACAGCGGTTCTCCTCCGACGGCTTCCACCCCTCGCCATATTTACAACGCCGAGGTGGTGTCTCAAAAGGCACCGACCCAAGGGGAGGCGGTCCTGGGGGCGCCTCACGGCGACCTCCCAGACCCTGGGTACCGAGGGAGCGAGGCTCCTACGGGCTTCGAGTTCGGGCCCCAGCC
Source organism: Triticum dicoccoides (assembly GCF_002162155.2). Lineage (NCBI taxonomy): Eukaryota > Viridiplantae > Streptophyta > Magnoliopsida > Poales > Poaceae > Triticum > Triticum dicoccoides. Next base: position 332,904,156 of record NC_041384.1, on the reverse strand, counting down.
GGATACTGCGCCGGAACCTTCAATGGTTCCGGACTCCGGCAGGCGGTCCCCCATTAAGGGGGCCAACCATCTGTGTCGGTGTCCTCTGTCCAACCAGAGGCACCGAACAACTTGCTGGAGTGCGGTGGTTAAGAAGGTTCGGTCCGCCAAGAACGGACTGACGGAAGCTTGCGCCAGCCTCCTAACAGGCTTTGAGGTAAGCATTCAAAATAAAAATATTACCGCATAGATAGTAGCCCCTGATGCTCTGTTTGGCGTTCGCGAAGAAAAGCCGAATAGAGTATCAAATGATAACTCAGGAGTCTAATTAGAGTATGTCTATGTGTATGTGCAGGCTTCCCTGCTGGCCGCTGCCGCACGTACTACGGAGGTCTCTGCGCTGAAGCAGGCCCTGAAGCAGTCCGAGGACGAGCTCAGCCTTACCAAGGGGCAGCTCGAAGAGAGCAAAGGTAAGATATACCCCAGTTTATATAGTTAAAAAGAAGTTCGGTGTAAAGTAATAGGATCATCATGAATTTGTCAGGGGCCACGACCGAGGTGGAGACCCTGAGGAAGGCGTTGTCCGCGGCCAAAGACAAAGCAGCCAAAGAACGTATTGAACGGGAGAAACAAGAAGCCCGCGTGGGCGAGGTGCAGCAAGAGCTCGAGGATCTTGCCAAAAAGCACGAGTCCTTGGAGCTTGACTCCAAGACGCGGGAGTCCGAGCTCACGCAGGCGCTTGAAAGCGTCTGGAGCGCCAAGGACGAAGCCCACAAGGCCCTCCAGGAGATTCATGCGGCAAAGAAGATAGCAGCGGGTAAGGCATTCAATATGCAAAGCAAGCATGTGAAGGAGACTTTCCTTTTTCTTACCCGAGTTCGGAGCTCTCCAGGAGCGTCTGCAGATCTTCCCCGCAGTGTGCTGGATGCCGCAAAGTTTTACCGGGCTAAGGAGGGGAGCTCAGCAGAGAAGTTGTTCTGGTCTGAGTATACTCGGACCGAACACCCCGTGTCCTTGACCGACCAGCTGAAGCAGTTGGTCGAACTTGACAAGGCGGCCGAACAGGCCATGAGGGGCCTTATAGTCGGGATGTGGCCTGGCGAGCCCCTATCCATCAGCTACTTTGGTCTGGTGAGGCGGCTGGTGGAAGCCTGCCCACGGCTTGAAGTCATCAAGCGATCCGTCTGCATCGAAGGTGCACGTAGAGCTTTTGCCCGGGCGAAGGTGCACTAGGCGAAGCTGGACGCCGTGAAGCTTGTGAAGGAGGGGCCGCCGGCAAGGAGCATCGCCGCCCCGAGAATTACTATGAGAGCGTCCTGAAGGTTCCCGCTTAGTGGCAGATGAGTGTGCCAAGGATGTAATTTTTGAATGAACATGCCCATGTGATCCTGTAATATGAAACGAGTTCTGTTGCGCCATGCAATGCTTACTTAATTTAAAATATTACCTTCTGTGCGGCCATTTATAAAATCTGAGAGTTGGCCAGTCGTCGGCTTCTGCCCCCATGTAGCTAGTACTAGGGTGTTCGGGATAAATCTGAATACTCTTTACCCCAATTTTGGGTCCTTCAAGGGAGGTGCTCAGCGCAACGAACTAGGCAAACGGACTATAATGCTTTAACACTCTCACTTAGCCATAGACGTCTATGATTTTAAATTTTCTGCGAAGCCCCTGGTATTTGGAAGGCCACATTTGGGGCGCTATACACGCCTAAGCCGGACAAGGCCGACTCTTCACCTGAAGCGGAAAATGTCTTTAGGGACTTGAGACCTCTCGAACAGCAACCAGTCTCTCGCCTTATCATGATAGTCAGTTTTTGGCTTTCTCTATTGAGGTGCTCGTCCGGAAGAACCAGGACACAATCGCAGTAGTTCTCCCACCGCTACCTTAGCCGATATAGCGGAACGTAAGGTACCAAAGCATGAGAGCCGGGCAACCCATCATTTGACCCAAGACATGATTCGGAGCTGATGCATATAATGCTATAAGTTCGAGGTGCCGCACTGTCGAAAGTGTTCGGACTTCTTGCGCCGTATTATGGGGTAAACGAGAGCCCCTGGCGTACTGGTCGTACCCGAGCGTGCAGGTGCGGAATGTCGTAAATGAACATATAAGAGAAAGAGAAAAACTTAAATAATGCAATGACTGATTAATAATATGCATTGTTATTTGAATAATACGTTGAAGCGTACTGGTACAAGTAGTGCAATAAGTTGAAAGTAGGACAATTTGAAATGTCCCATCCAGGGCAAGCTACGGATACATAGTGAAAAGCGGGTATATAAAGTATTACTAGAGACCAGCTAGCGGTTCCCGTGTTCATCTTAACTTCTTGCCACCTCGGTTGTTGCTTCCGGAATGTGTCTGGCAGTCGTACTGCCGGAAAGGCCTTCCGAAGAGTTAGGCCCTAAAAGAGAAAAGGAATGTCAAAGGTATACAACCCCTGGTGTGGTTAAGCCACAATGCGGGGCGTGTACTGATTGTGCCCCCGCCTATGTCCATGGTATTTTCAATGCATAGTTATGTACACGTGGCACGAATTTCATCGCTGCACGGGGACTGGGACAGGGGCCGAATTGCTAGGCGAGCGCAGATCGCGCCAGGCGATCCTGTTGTAGATCATTCCGGACTCGCTTGATGGTGTCCGAGGGCTGTAATGCCGAATGAGTGGTCTGTCTGAACAGGCTGCTTTGTGCCTCTGCTGCAAGGGTCGCAGTGTGCTCTTCCGTAAGGAGTGAGTGTTCTGTGTTTCCATTTACTGTTATGACCCCGCGAGGTCCTCGCATCTTGAGCATGAGGTATGCGTAATGCAGAACTGCATTGAATTTTGTAAATGTTGTCCGTCCGAGCAGTGCATGATAGCCACTGCGAAACGGGACGATGTCGAAGATTAACTCTTCGCTTTGGAAGTTATTTGGTGATCCGAAGAACACTTCCAATGTGATTGAGCCTATGCAATGGGCCTCGACACCTGGGATGACACCTTTAAAGGTGGTTTTGCTGGGTTTGATCCTTGAGGGATCGATACCCATCTTACGCATTGTATCCTGATAAAGCAGGTTCAGGCTGCTATTGCCGTCCATAAGGACTCGAGTGAGATGAAAGCCGTCAATGATGGGGTCTAGGTCCAGTGCGGCAGACCCGCCATGACGGATGCTAGTGGGGTGGTCCCTATGATCGAAGGTGATCGGACAAGCAGACCATGGGTTGAACTTCGGGGCGACGGGCTCCATCGCGTAGACGTCCCTTAGTGCATGCTTCCGCTCCCTCTTGGGAATGTGGGTTGCGTATATCATGTTTACTGTCTTTACTTGTGGGGGAAACCCCTTCTGTCCCCCTGGGTTCGGCGGCCGGGGCTCCTCCTCGTCATCGCTATGTAGCCCCTTGTCCTTGTTTTCGGCATTTAACTTGCCGACCTGCTTCAACACCCAACATTCTCTGTTGGTGTGATTGGCTGGCTTTTCAGGGGTGCCGTGGATTTGACACGAGCGATCCAGTATGTGATCCAAACTGGACGGAGCCAGAGTATTTCTTTTGAATGGCTCTTTCTACTGACCGGATCTAGAGCCTTTGAATCCGGTGTTGACTGTCGTATCTTTGGTGTTATCGCTGTTATTGCGGCGCTTTGGTCTATTACGACGCTGCCTACCGTTAACGTCTTTGGTATCCGAGGTGTCCGGATTCCTTGATGTGTTGTTGCTGCGAGCCAGCCAGCTGTGCTCGCCTGCGCAAAAGCGGGTCATGAGTGTTGTGAGGGCTGCCATAGATTTCGTCTTCTCCTGGCCGAGGTGGCGGGCGAGCCACTCATCGCGGATGTTATGTTTGAATGTCGCTAGGGCTTCTGCATCCAGATAGTCTACAATTTGATTTTTCTTGGTCAGGACCCATGTCCAGAATTGTCTGGCCTATTCCCCTGGCTGCTGGGTTATGTGGCTCAAGTCATCAGCATCCGGTGGCCGCACATAAGTGCCCTGGAAGTTGTCAAGAAATGCATCTTCCAAATCCTCCCAACTGCCAACGGAATCTGCTGGCAAGCTATTCAGCCAATGCCGAGCTGGTCCTTTGAGTTTTAGTGGGAGGTACTTGATGGCATATTGATCGTCACCACGAGCCATGTGGATGTGAAGGAGGAAATCCTCAATCCATACAGCGGGATCTGTTGTGCCATCGTATGATTCGATATTTACGGGTTTGAAACCCTACGGGAATTCATGATTCATAACTTCATCAGTGAAGCATAAGGGGTGTGCGGCACCTCTGTGCCGGGCTATATCCCGACGTAGTTCGTATGAGTCTTGTCTGCTGTATTCGGCCCGGCCGGGTTTACTTTTGGTGTATCCGACGTGACGATCATCGTCCCGTGTGGGCACACGTGTTCGTGTCCTGTATATTGACCTTGCAATTTTTGCCTTGCTGTCCAAGATGTCTCGCAGGTCCTCTGTGTTGCCCCAGGCCTTAGTATCTTTGACCGAGTGGCGACGGGGTGCGGACTGAAATTTGGGCTGAAACGCATCTCTGGCTCGGCCGCGTAATGGTCGGTCAGCCGCATCGTACACTGGTGGATGAGGTTTCAATGCTTCCTCCTTGAGGTGAGGTAGCAACCTACGTTTTGGGTAACTCTTGGACGGGCGCTCGAGTTCATGCTCCTTGGCCACAAGGACTTCGGTCCATCTGTCCGCTAGCATGTCTTGATCAGCTTGAAGCTGTTGCTGTTTCTTCTTTAGGCTATTTGTCGTGGCCATAAGCCGGCGCTTGAAGCGCTCTTGCTAGACGGGGTCCTCAGGCACGATAAATTTGTCGTTGCCGAGGCTCGCCTCATCTTCGGAGAGAGGCATGTAATTGTCCTCCTCCGGTTCTCCATCTGCTGCCTGCTCTGGAGGGCTAGCTTGTTCGTCCTCTAGCTCTTTGCTATGCTGGAGGGGATTGTTGTTGTCTTCGGCGCTATCCGGAGTGTTATTATCTTCTGTGCCGGTATCACTGCTCTTGCTCTGGCGGGACTTAGAGTGGCGCCGCTGACGTTGGCGCTTAGGTTGCTTCTTGGAGGGGTCATCCTCTGCTTTCTCCTTGC
>NC_041384.1:332836261-332898859 GCF_002162155.2 Triticum dicoccoides | reverse complement strand
ATGATGAGGTGGCGGTCCATTGCCCCGAGGACAGTGGATCCTGTTCGTATCCAGCTTCGTCGTCCATACCGTCGAAGTCTTCGGAGCCAAAGTCGAGCATGTCGGTTAAGTCATCGACAGTGGCTACTAAGTGGGTGGTGGGTGGGCAGCGAATTTCTTCGTCGTCCGCATCCCATTCTAGCCGGACATAGTTTGGCCAAGGTTCTCCTGACAGGGAGAGAGACCTTGATGAATTTAGCACATCTCCAAAAGGTGAGTGCTGAAAGATATCCGCGGAGGTGAACTCCATGATCGGCGCCAAGTCAGACTCGACAGGCACGGATATGAGCGGCTCAGAGTCCATGGCCGAAGATGAATCTAGAGGTTCGGCAACACGGCTCTCGTAAGGGGTGAAGTCAGTATCCGGCTCTATTGCCGCTGAGAGTGCGGCCTCCATGGCGGGGTCCATCCCTCTGCTCTCGGATTGCGCGACTTGCTCCGGATTAGAAGCCGGGGTAGCTGCGGATGCGATCTCCCGAACACTGTCCGGCGGTAGAGTTACGTCTTGCTCGTCGTGACTACGCGGCGCGTCCGGCATGGGCTCGAATCCGTCGAAGATTAAGTCTCCGCGGATATCGGCCATGTAGTTCAAGTTTCCAAATCTGACCTGATTGCCAGGGGCGTAGCTCTCTATCTGCTCGAGATGGCTAAGCGAATTGGCCCGCAGTGCAAAGCCACCGAATATGAAGATCTGTCCGGGGAGGAAAACCTCACCCTGGACCGCATCGCTAGCGATGATCGAAGGAGCCATCGAGCCTTATGGTGACGACACTGTGGAACTCTCAATGAAAGCACCAATGTCGGTGTCAAAACCGGTGGATCTCGGGTAGGGGTCCCGAACTGTGCATCTAAGGCGGATGGTAACAGGAGGCAGGGGACACAATGTTTTACCCAGGTTTGGGCCCTCTCGATGGAGGTAATACCCTATGTCCTTCTTGATTGTTCTTGATGATATGAGTATTACAAGAGTTGATCTACCACGAGATCAGAGAGGCTAAACCCTAGAAGCTAGCTTGTGGTATGATTGTATGTTGTCCTACAGACTAAAACCCTCCAGTTTATATAGAAACCGGAGGGGGCTAGGGTTACACAAGGTCGGTTACAAAGGAGGAGATATACATATCCGTATTGCCTAGCTTGCCTTCCACGCCAAGTAGAGTCCCATCCGAAGACGGGATGAAGTTGTCAATCTTGTATCTTCATAGTCCAACAGTCCGGCCAAAGGATATAGTCCAGCTGTCCGGAGACCCCCTAATCCAGGACTCCCTTAGTTCTAATGAAATGATCCAAGATGATCTAGTATGCCAATCTTAATGTTGTATGATGCTATGGTTCTTGCTTAAAAGCTCTTTGCTTATCTTTCCCTTTTGCTTAAAAGCTTGTTTGGCTCTTTGGTGTTTGAGCTCTTTTCTCATGCAATGCTTGACGAACCAAGATAGCAATTGTGTATATGCACCAATGATGTATGTATGCTATGGGAAGTATGATCATTAATGTGCACAAGTCTCGTTGCCGGCAATACTCAAAAGCTAGTCTTGATGGGTAAGCGACGCAAAGGAGTAAGGCTATGATGGCTATCAATGTAATGGCAAGAATGATGTATCACGATACCAAGACGAGGTTACCATTCTCGCTTACGGTATGGTGTCAAAATGGTGGCACGAATACCAAGATGTAGTCGATATGATCGTTGTTGATGATGCGTCCGTGGCGAAGATGAGCGGCAGTGATGTTGATGTCGAACCTTACCTAGATAGCCAAAACACAAAAGGACACGAAACCGCAACTCAAACTCAAAGCTCGAAGTGGCAAAATGTGCCGGAGAGCGAAACGGGTAAGTAATGTTGGTGGTATGCGGAAGTGGTGATGGTGTATAGGTGGTGGGAGTGCGTATGCGGAAATGTGGGGCGGTGGTGGTGATGAAAACTGTAAAAATCAGTTTCGTCAGGGAACTCCGGACGTCCGGTGGTGAGCGGTCATCCGGTCGTTGGACGTCTAGTGGCGAGCGGACGTACGGTGCCTGGGCACTGTTCGGGCACGGGATGAACTGCACGTGGGTGGGGTGGAAGAGGTGAAATTCATCGAATCTGGGCGATTTCGTGGATGGAAAGGGTGGGGAAAGGGGGGAAAAGCTAGATCCACTCAAAACAAAGCAAATTCACAGATCGAATGCAACAAAATTTCAACACACCAACAAATCAAAAAATATTTTGGGGGTATTTTTGTGGGGAATTTTTGAATTAGGGACAAAATCAACAAGAACTAGGCTAGAAACACAATGAGGAGGCTCCGAAATCGTGATCAACATGGCTCTGATACAAAGATGATGTAGGGTAGAACCCTAATCACCCGATCTTTCACGAAAGGAGCGGATCCCACAATGAACACAAAGAACACGAGGGAGAGAACACGAAGGGAAACACGAGAGGAAACACGAGAAAATCACAAAACCAACAAGAAATAGTCACACATATGCTAGATCCTCGAGTACATAAGAGATCACACGATCCACGGACAACTAAGGACGATACAAAGGTAGCCGGTCTTCTCCATGAGGAGGTCTTGAATCCACAAGGGGATCTTCCCTTAGAGGGGTCTTGAATCCAAAGGGATCTTCTCCGATGATGGGTCGTGGTATCTCTCGTGGAGTAGATCCGATGTGGATGAGCAATGCTCTATCTCTAAATATGAGCTAAAGCAATGCTAACCCTAGCTAGGATGAATAGGAGGTCTATTTATAGTCTTAGTGCAAATGCGGGACGAAAGGAGGGGGTACATGGGCTTCGGGTCCGAAACTGGACATAGCTAGGTACCGGACGTCCGCTGGGTACCGGTCGTCCGGTGTATCAGGGGCGGCCAGAAGTTCGGTGGTCACCGGTCGTCCACTCATTCTGGCTTGGATGCTGGTGTAGCAGATTTCCGGTAGAGGTCGGTCGTCCGGTCGCCGGACGCCCGGAGGTGTCAGACTTCCGCTCGTTTGGCTCGGGTGCAGGGGCACCGATCGTCTGGTCCGGGTCGGATGTCCGCTCGCTGTAGCTCGGCTGGGGCTTCAGGCGCCGGACGTCCAATCCCGACCGGTCATCCGGTGGCTGGGACTTCTTCCACAGCTCCCCTTCTTCTCCGTCTTCACGTCCATCTTCCTCTTTTGGTCCTCCTTGCTCCTTAGCTTCTCCATGGCCAAATCCTTGATACCTGAGTATGCATAATGTCTCTGTTTGAGGTAGTAGCCATGTCTCATGTGCATCGAAGTGGAAATGTCAGAGGAGAGATGTCACCTCGGTTCCAAGATCTCTTGCACGTGCTCGAGTCATGGGTCCGCTAGGCACTTGGTGAGACGATGGTAGGTCCATGGGGATGACGTTGGATGCTCCACATCAGAGAGGGGGGATACATGGGCCCTTGGCCCGTTCACTGTGCGCAGACAGGCGCCGGATGTCCGGGCTAGGGGCCAAATGTCCGGGGCTTCGCAACGGGCCGGATGTCCGGGCTGGAGGGGCCAGATGGGCTGGCGGGGTCGGTTCCAGATGCGTTCGGTGATGGAGGGGCTGGATTTCCGGTGAAGGGGCCGCATGTTCGAGGCTTCGGGAGGAGCCGGATGTCCGGGGTGATGGCTGGATGTCCCGGCTGCGATGGACCTTTGTGGTGCTCTCTGGATGGCCGATGCCGGATTTCCGAGGGTCGGGCCGGATGTCCGGGCTGGGGCTGGATGTCCGGCCGCTGTAGCAGCTGGCGTTTCTTCCTTCTCCTTCCTTCACATCCATGCATGCTTGGCCTTGGTCCTTGGGCTCTCCATGGTCTCCTCGGGTGTACTTGAGTATGCATAAGGTCCGCGCTTAAGTAGCACCCATGTCTTACATGCGGAAAGGGAAGATTCGGAAAGGAGCGAGTTCACCTTAGGTCCAAAGGTGTATGCTTGAGTGTACATGGGGATGATCGTAGGATGCTCGGCATCATCTCCCATCCCTTGGGAAAGATCTGACTTCATCAAAAACCTCAGCACCATGGAAATGGATGACATGGACGGACTTGTAGTTGGACGAAGTGGAAGACATGGCACAATCCAAGTACTACAAGGTGTCGCCGGAGTGGTATACGTGCAAAAGGAGCAAACACGAACGACACTCGGAAATACAATGTTATCACACACAAAGTATCCATAATGTAAGAATGAGTCCATGCAGCAAGATTGCTCGTGACAAAGCGCATTAAGCTTATCAAGATGATATAGAATGATATGTAAAGCGTTCATGGGAGTAAAAGCATTCATTGTGCACCCAAATGTGTTGTGAATATGATCAATGCAACCACGGTGCAAAATGATGTCATAATGGGACGGTGTATCAATAGCATGAAGATGGTAATTGGTGCTCAATGTGAGTATGTGATCATGCAATTGATGATGGGCAATATATGATCATGATGTATAAATATGCCATCAAGGAAGATCACAACAAATGTGCTAACAAAGTGCACAAGCTCATATATCATGGATGACATGGAAATAGATGCAACAAGGCAATCATAATGTGGGTCAATCCATGCATAAGACACAAATTTGTCATGTGTATGATATGTCCATCGAGCATGACATGTGTGAGCACAATCAACTAATATGGAGGTGTTGGAGTACCAATGCACGATGTCGTGGCATGAGTGGAGGTTCGAAGGTGCATCCAATAAGTCCGAGCGCTCCTCAATTTGAAGGTCCATAGAGCCAATATCCAATGTCACTCCTCCGTTTGCGAGATGTATCATGTAGACAACAAGGAGACAACAATGAAAGAGTGACCCATCCAACATGCGTATTTGAGAATGGCTCAAAGGGAAGGAGTTCACCTTTATAAGAATGTCGAAAATGTTGGTGTTGCACATCATATACGCCTTCACATAACCAATATGTCTCGTGATGGAAATGCCTTGAGAATCCTTCAAAATAAAAGAACATGACAAACACTCGGAAAAACAAATGAGGTTAACGGAAATGGAAAACCTATCATTCGAGTGGTGATATACCCAACAAGTGTTTTCATCATTCTTATCATAAGAAAGGACAAGGTGTGGTAAGGTATGAAAGCATATGATACGACTACAACCAAATACATTAGGCTCAAGTAAACAAGCATGCATCACAAGTAAAGTTTCAAAGTCTGCAAGATTAAAAATCATAGCATGGTTGCACTCACTACAAGTGGATATGAGAGGTGCAACCAATAGAGACAAGAGACAATGATCAAGATAAATCATGTGAGAGGCAAGAGCATATATGTCATCAACCCAAGAAAGTGAGTAAGAGTGGAACATGGGTGATGCGACCAAGCAATCAATCATATTGATCAAGTCAAGCAAGTTAGCAGTGCAAAGATGCAACGTACTAGAAGGGATCATGTCAAGCATGTCATGGGTTCAAATAGTGTGCATGAATAATTCGCATGACATAGCACAAGCATGAAAGCAAGATATGAGGAAGGTATCATCATTGTATTGGCAAGAGGTCGTATGGAAATAGCAATGGAACATAATGGCTCTCCCAACACAACAAGCATCAATAGCATGGGGCACAAAGAAATCATGGCAATAGCTACAAGTATCTCCACCAAGCATGCAAATACACATAGGAGTAGCATAATTGTGAACCATGGGTAGATGCAAGCAATGGTCACAATTGCATGGCAAAATCATGTAAAGATGCATAACATGCAAAGTGAACAAGATACAATGGGCATAAATGAACAAGTGATATATAGCCCATAGTCGTGTGAGAGCCAAGTAAAAGAGATATGCGTAGTCGTTGCGCGAAGAGAATGGTGGTAAGGATAGTCCATGGGATCCCAAGTCATCTTTGCTCTTCAGAGCTCGTTTCATCAACTCTTGGGATTGAGAAATTGACGAGTATATGTGAGTACCTACAAAAAACAAAGAGAAAGGAAAAATTGTGTGTGCGTGGTATATGTAGACATCATCCATCATGATGCATACATGCTTGTGGTGGTTAGCACCAAATATCCAATGCTCAAATAAATGAGATGCATGATATAGAAACATGTCATCCATCATGAGAGGTTTGTTTTATGTATAGCATAATGGAGACTCAAATTGTGTAATGCATCACAAGAAATATGTAGAGCATTGTTATTCATGGAATGCATATAGTGCATGCAATTATGGGAATCATGCAAAGGATAGGATGTATTAAAATCTCCTAATATGTATGAGGAAACTATGGGGGTCTCCTCATGAGCATTAGTGGAAACATCACATGGAGAATATTGGCAACATTCAAAGCAATGCATATCCGAAGCAATGTGTTCATGGCATGACATAGTAGATGAATTGCACAAATCATGTAAGGGAAGCATGGCAATATCATCACATGAAAAACAAAAGCCAACGACCATCATCTTGTCATATATGCCATAAGTGCAAATGGGATTTATTTTAATGGGGCATGCATAGCTACTACATTGAGATTGAAATGATGCAATATGGGAGACCTCACTCATAGCATATGACAAGTTCAATGGATTGTCAAACATGAAGTGACCAACATAATTTTCACATGATATCCAATGGAGGATAGCATCACAACTAGGCTAATCAACATGCTCGTCATCATATTCATCATAAATAGGTAAGTCATGACATGAGTAATTCGCATTAGCATGAAGCATGGATGGATCAACATCATGCAAGAAATCATTGGGGAGATAGTCCACTAGTGGGACAAGAGAAGCACCATCACCTAGGTTACCTTTGGAGCATCGCTCATGTGTTGTAGGTGAGGTGTCGAAGATCCACTCGTTGTCATCTTCATCTTGATGGAACCATGTGGGGGGTGCATCATCTTCCACCATGGCCATCATCGTCTCCATTGGAGGTATGGACTTGTCGAGGATAGGCGTGTCGTCATGTAGGAGACCTAGCACCAAAGAATCAAACACACTCGGAGTAGAGCTTAAATCATTAGAAATCATAGTGGCCTCACGTGTCGTGTCTACTACCTCACTCACTATCTGTTGTGGCTCGCTCACTCCCTCTCGTATGCTCTCACTCATATGGTTTGTGGAATCACTCAAATGGCTCTCAACCTCACATAGGATGTGTGGCATGCTCTCAATTGTGCGGCTAGTGGTGGTCACATCATCCTCTCATCGGAATGCACTCAATGTCATATATGGTGGAGCACTCATTTCACTCATAGGTTGGTGGCTCTCCTCACATGGAAATTGGGGCATCTCATCATATGTGGGTGTCGGAGAGATGTAGGTGCAAATGTCTCCATGCTTAATCATGTCGTAGTCGTAGCCGTGGATGAAGGCCAAAGATGGAACATCATCACTCTCCTCTAAGACCAAAGATAAGGTCTCATGTGCGGTCTCGTAGCTTGACTCGAAGAATGAGTCCAATATGGGCGCCATCTTCATGTTGTTGAAGAGGTTCATGCTCGTCGCCGTTGTCGAAGGGGATAGCCCAAGCTCGACCTTCTTGACAATGTCTTGTTGTTGGAGGCCCATATGATGTGGCACCTCGTAGATCGACTACATGACCGAAGGGAAATTCCCATGCTCGGCCATCTTCCTTGAGGGGCTTCCGAAGATGGAAGTGTCGCCCTCGCTCGTAGGTGGTCGCCTCGTTGGTGAAGATGTCGATGTAGGCGAACTCATAGGAAGTAGTCGAAGATGACGTACGTCCAAAGGCAACGATGCCTTGATAGCACTTGGCGAAGATGCCGAAGTGGTTGTTGTAGCCGTAGCTCCGTCTTGGTGGTGCTCGTCTCGCGGTCTTCTCTTATGCTCATGAAGGTTGGCCTTGGTGTGATGTAGGGCTTGCTGGGACTTGTGCATTGGCGCTTGGCCTGCATCTTCATGATGATGGTGTCGTTTGCATGCTTGAGCTCGATGGCGTTTGTCGTCGTCGTGCACATGATGCTTGGAGGTGACTTGCCCTTCATGACGATGTGGATCAGGAACATGATGGTGGTCGCCATGGAGATGTGGGCATGGACGACTTACGCTTGCATCATTTTTGTGCTCCGAAGACTTGTGATTTGAACATCGTCGCCTTGAGGATGATGAAGGGGAAGAACGATTGATCAACAAGGTCCAAATCTCCTCCATCCTTGCATCTTGCTCCTCCTTTTGTGCGGGAAGCTTGTTGTCGATGTAGTCCCTTTTCCTTGCTTCAGAGTGACGAATGTTGATGGAGAGGTTCTCGATGCGCTCTCACAATCTTGATTGTGCGCCTTGCATTCATCATTGTAGATCGAAGATTGACGCTTTGGTGATGTAGTTGTTCACGCCGTCGTTGTTGTGGAAGACCGGAGATGAAATGCCTTGCCTATCCATCACAATACTCAAGCAAATATGAGTGGAGAAAGTAGAAGAACTATACCAAATGTACCTTGACCGATGTTGATGATGGATCAATGATCACTCAATGATGTAAAAAGGAAATAACACAATTGGTACCAATTCTTATCAGTTTCTCACACCTACACAAATAAGGCTTCTAGTGGAGCTCGGTGAGGATAGTGGCACAAATATTTGATGCAAAATGTTAGCAAGAGTCAATAATGTTGAAAGGGATTCACAAATTTGCAAGTGAAACAAGTAGACCAATAGCAATGAATGGCACACGGAATCGCACACACAGATAGATGAATGGGGTCGTGCAACCAAGGAATGAGCCCAAAATGTGGAATCCACGGAAAACGCTCGTGTTGCACAACTAAAGAGAGACGCTAGCACGGTTGCTCTATAGGCGGATACGACACTTGTGCACAACCTATAAGATGCAAAATGTATGAACTTCTATCCCATGTGTGCTATATATGTATGATGTTCCGGTGGTATGATCCAAGATGATCGGATATCACAATCTTATGCAATGTGGTATGATGCTATGGCACTTTCTTACAAGCTCTTAGTTCACTCTTTTTCTTTGCTTAAAACCTTTTTTCTTTTTATATGGCCACAATGCGAAATGCACAAACCAAGATAGCAATTGGGTATATATGGGAACAATCTTGTGACACAAGGGACGATGTGATACCAATTTGATATGGTATGTATGCAATGTATGGTGTAGATCACTAATGTGCACAAGTAACATTGCCAGCAATACTCAAATGGCTAGTCTCGATAGGCAAGTGACGCAAAATGGGCTAGGGGTTATCAATGCAATGGCAAGGGAATATACAATGGAGGGATACCGCGATACCAAGATGATATGGAGGTTACCGTCCATGGTGATGATGAGTGGCGATGTTCTTGATGTAGATACCAAGATGATGGAGACTCATCCCTAAGTAGCTGAAACACCTTAGGAAATGGAAAAACCGCGAACTCAAAATCTCAAACGTCAAATGTCAAATGGTGGTAGCGGGAAATGCGGTGGTGGTTGCAGAAGCTCAGTGGGATTGCGGAAATGCAATGATGGGATTCAAGACGCAATGCGGAAGTGGAGGGTAAGGTGGTGGACTATACAAGGTGTCAGAGTTGGAAGCATGGTCCCTAAGTAGCCGAAACACCTTAGGAGACACAACTCACAACACAAACAAAATTGGGTTAATTTGGAGTGGCGGAAGTCTATGGTGGTCAAGCCTATGCGGAAGTTATGGTGGTGGTTGATGAAGAAGAAGTCGTCCCTAAGTAGCCTAAACACCTAAGGAGACTCAAATCACAACCTCAAATGTGATGGGGAACAAAATTGGTTAGGTTGTGGATGGCATGATGGTTTTGCGGAAGTTATGGTGGAAGCCCTGGGCAAAGATGCCAAAGTTTCAAAACTTTGATGGATTCAAATGGTGATGGTAGTATTTTTGTGGGAAGGGAGATGTCAATAGCTTCAAAACGAGCTAAAGAATGTCAAAATCGGACTCCGGATGAATTAGTTATGGACAAAACGGTGACACGGTGATGGCTGAAATGTCAGGGGCCGGACATCCGAGGGTGGGGCCGGAAATCCGGGACCTGATGTCCAGAACCGCGCGCGAACTGTGCTCCAGGAGCCGGATGTCCGGCTTGGGGCCCGGATGTCTGGCCACGCGGCCCGGATGTCCGTCCTGAGGCCCGGATGTCCGGCCCGATGATTCGTGATCGGAATTTCGACTTCGAAACTCGATTTGGGGCGGAAATTGATGATTTTGGAGGCAAAATTTGACGGATTTTGTGGATGGAAGGTGGAGAAAAGTGGGGAGAACCTAGATCTACTCAAGACACAACGAATCCATGGATCAAAATCAACAAAACATTATCAAACCAACAAATCACAAAAAAATTAGAGGGCTATTATTGTGGGGAATTTTCGAATTTAGGACGAAATCAACAAAATTAGGCTAGAAAACAAAGAGGGGAGGCTCCGAAATCGTGATCAACGTGGCTCATGATACCAAGATGATGTAGGGTGAAACCCTATATGGCCGATCTTTCACGAAAAGAGCAGATCCCATGAAGAACGTGAAGAACACGAGGGGAAATCACAAGGGGGAACACAAGAGAAACACTCAAACCAACAAGTATGATCACACATGTGCTAGATCCATGAACACAATGGAAGATACATGATCCACGATCAACAAGGGACGATACACGGTAACCGGTTCTTCTCCAAAGGAGGTCTTGATGGGGGCACCCAAAAGGGGGTCTTGAATCCAAGGGGATCTTCTCCGTAGAGGGGTCGCGGTTTCTCTCAAGGAGTAGATCCGATGTGGATGAGCGAGGCTCTCTCTCTAATATGTGCTATCACAACGCTAACCATAACTTGGAGGAGGGGGGGTCTATATATAGTGTTAGCCCACGAAGGGGTAAGTGAGAGGGGGGATACATGGGCCCTTGGACCGTTCACTATGCACAGACAGGCGCCGGATGTCCGAGCTGGGGGCCAGATGTCCAGGGCTTCGCAACGGGCCGGATGCCCGGGCTGGCGGGGTCGGTTCCAGATGCATTCGGTGATGGAGGGGCCGGATTTCCGAGAGAAGGGGGCCGGATGTCCAGGGCTTCGGGAGGAGCCGGATGTCCAGGGTGATGGCCGGATGTCCGGGCTGCGCTGGACCTTTGCGGTGCTCTCTGGATGGCCGATGCCGGATTTTCGGGGGTCGGGCTGGATGTCCGAGCTGGGCCGGATGTCCGGGCTGGGGCCAGATATCCGGACGCTGTAGCAGCTGGCCCTTATTCCTTCTCCTTCCTTCATTTCCGTGCACGCTTGGACTTGGTCCTTGGGCTCTCCAGGGTATCCTCAGGTGTACCTGAGTATGCACAAGGTCCGCGCTTGAAGTAGCACCCATGTCTTACATGCGGAAAGGGAAGATTTGGAAAGGAGAGAGTTAACCTTAGGTCCAAAGGCGTATGCTTGAGTGTACATGGGGATGATCGTAGGATGCTCCGCATCACCATCACTACTTGGGCGCAAATGAAGGATATCATGAGAGCATGCTTCGTGCCAACCTACTACAATCGCAACCTCTTCAAGAAACTCCAACTACTCAAGCAAGGAACCAAGAGCGTTGAAGAATACTACAAGGAATTGGAGATTGACATGATATGATCCAATGTCAGGGAAGATGATGAGCAAACTATGGCACGTTTCCTGAATGGACTGAATCACCCTATCAAGAAGATCGCCGACTTCAAACCATACTCGAACCTCATCGAGCTAGTGCATCAAGCTACCAAAGCGGAATGTCAAGTGCAAGATGACTTCAAGTATGCAAAGTTCTCATCCAAGTCCTATGGTTTCTCCAACACCCAAGCTTTGACTCCAACACCTTCTACATCAACCAAGCCTTCCACAAGCAACAACGACAAGTCGAGTTACAAGAAAACTTCGACAACTCCAAGTCATCATCCTACAACAAGCAACTTCAAGCCGAGAGCTTCATCATCATCTCCCCCAACCGATGAGACCGTCAAGGCAAGTTCCTTAAAATGTTTCACATGCAGAGGTCGATGCCACAAGTCCTTGAATGTAGCAACAAGTGGACCATGATCCTCAATGACGATGGTACATACGACTCCATGAGTGACGGAGAAACGAACGCACTTGAGCAAGTCGCCATGCACCGTCAAGTGAACGATGAAGAGGAACAAGTATTTTGTGATGAAGATTCAAGTCCCGCTTTCTTGACTCTTCAACATGATGCGGAGCATCCTACGGTCATCCTCATGGACCTACCGTCGTCTCACGAAGTTCTAAGAGGACCTATGACCTGAGCTGGAGCTAGAGCTCTCGAGACCGAGGTGACTTATCTCCTTAGTGGTATTGCATATGATCCCCTCGAGACATGGCTACTACTTAAGTCCGAGATGTTGTGCATGATTAGGTACCAAGAGGACCCTCCCGAAGATGCACGTGAAGACGAACAAGCCGCCAAGTCCATGGATGAAGAGGAACACCGAGAGGAGAAGAAGGAAGCTCCAGGACCCGAACATCCGGCCCCGAGCCTGGACATCAGGCCGCGGGAGACTTCAACTACAATAGCCTTCCAGCTGCCGCGCATCTACAGGCCCCGAACATCCGGCCACAGCCCGGACATCCGGCCCGGCCTGGAAATCCGGCCTCAAACCCGGATATCCGGACAGCACCTATACAGAGAGCGGCAAGTCCAACGCCTCCAACCCGGACATCCGGACATCCGGCCCCTCGTGAAAGCCCGGACATCCGGCCCGACGCCTGAATGTCTGGCCTCCCCTGTCTGCGTACAGTGTAAGGACTCGAGGCCCGTGTACCCCTTCGCCCACCTAGACTATATATACTCTTCTCCTACCTACGTTTTAGGGTTAGCATTGGTGCTCATATTAGAGATAGAGCATTGCTCATCCACATCGGATCTACTCCAGGAGAGAGACCGTGACCCCTCTTCGGAGAAGATCCCTTTGGATTCGATACCTCCTTGCAGAGAAGACCATCAAGACCTCCTCACGGAGAAGACCGTCACCTTTTGTATCGTCCCTAGTTGACCGTGGATCGTGTGATCTCTTATGTACTCAAGGATCTAGCATATGTGTGACTATTTCTTGTTGGTTTAGTGATTCTCTCGTGTTTCCCCTCGTGTTGCCCCGTGTGTTTTCCCATGTCTTCTTTGTGTTTTTCATGGGATCCGCTCCTTTCGTGAAAGATTGGGCGATTAGGGTTCTACCCTACATCATCTTGGTATCTAGAGCCACGTTGAC
This sequence comes from Triticum dicoccoides, assembly GCF_002162155.2. Taxonomy (NCBI): domain Eukaryota; kingdom Viridiplantae; phylum Streptophyta; class Magnoliopsida; order Poales; family Poaceae; genus Triticum; species Triticum dicoccoides. Next base: position 332,885,654 of record NC_041384.1, on the reverse strand, counting down.
CACGATTTCAGAGCCTCCCCGTTGTGTTTCTAGCCTTGTTTTTGTTTCTTTTGTACCTAATTCAAAAATTTCCCCACAAAAATAGCCCCAATTTTTTTGTCATTTGTTGGTGTGATGAAGTTTTGTTGGATTTGATCCGCGGATTTCGTGTGTTGCAGGTAGATCTAGCCATCCATCCACTTTTCCCCAATTTCTATCCAGAAATTCCTCCAAATTTTGCCCGGATTCACCACTTTCCACGCGGAGTTCGTCCGTATCCAGTGCCCAAACATCTGGCCCGACCGCCCGGACATCCGGCACCCCAGACATCCGGCCATCAAGCCCGGACATCCGGCTCATGGCAGCAACCTGTCCATCCACCGCCCCGTTTCCCGTCCATATTTCGCCAAATTTTCTTCCGGTGCCCACATACACTTCCGCATACCACCACCACTTACGCATAGCACCGCCATATACCACATACACCACCATCGCTTACCACTCCCAATTTCGACAATTTTGGTCCAATTTTGCTTTGAGAATTTGAGTTGCTGTTCCGTGTCCTATTGTCTTTCGGCTATTTATGTACGGTTTGACATCAACATCACCGCCGCTCATTTTCGCCATGGACGCGTCATCAACAATGACCACCTTGACTATATCTTGGTATTCATGCCACCATTTTGACACCATACCGTATGCAAGAAGTGGTAACCTCACCTTGGTATTAGACATATCATTCTTGCCATTACTTTGATAGCCATCATAGCCTTACTCCTTTGCGCCGCTTACCCATCGAGACTAGCCTTTGAGTATTGCCGGCAACCTGACTTATGCACATTAGTGATCATTCTTCCCATAGCATACATACATCATTGGTGCATATCTTGGTATCATCGCTTGTGCCACGAGATTGTCATCGCATACACAATTGCTATCCTGGTTCGTGAAGCATTGCATGAGAAAAGCGCTTAAACAACAAAGAGCCAAACAAGCTTATAAGCAAAAGGGAAAGATAAGCAAAGATCTTTTAAGCAAGAACCATAGCATCATACAACATTAAGATTGTCATACTAGATCATCTTGGATCATATCATCGGAACACCTTGCATAGAGCATACTTGGGATAGAAGTCGTTGCATTTTTGCTTAGTAGGTTGTGCACAAGACTTCATATCCACCTATTGTGCAATCGTGCTAGTGTCTCTCTAGTGTTGTGTAACAAGAGCATTTTCGTGGATTCCACATTTTGGCTCATCCTTGGTTGCACGACCCCACTTATCTCTTTGCGTGTGAGTTTCCGTGTACCTTATATTGCTTGGTCTACTTGTTGCATTGCAAACTTGCGAATCTTTTCCAACATTATTGAAGCTCACTTACAATTGCATCAAATTTTGTGCCACCATCCTAACCAAGCTCCACCATAAGCTTTTACTTGTGTAGGTGTGAGAAACCGACAAGAATTGGTACCAGTTGTGCTATTTCCTTGTTCCACATTGGTGTGATCATTGATCCACCTTCAACTTCGGTCAACGTACATTTGGTATACATTCTTCTCTTTTTCCCACCCACATATTTCCCTTGGAATGATGGATAGGAGAAGTACTTCTACCAACCCACTCTTCAGTGAACACGACGGCGACATGAACTCCTACGTCACAAAGAGCCACCTCTTTGGTGTACAACGTGCTTTGCATCAAGAGCAACAAGCAATGAGTGAATGCATTGACAACCTTGCCACCGACTTGCGACTCTCCGAGCAACGTACAAGAGACTACTTGATAGAGGCAAAGGTGTCCCGTCTTTTGATGAGATGATGGATATCGCTTTGGTGGCAGTCGACTTTGACGATCCGACTATGAACGTGCGAGGACGTCGCGCCTTAGCAATCGCTAAACCAACTCCGAGAGGTTATTGACCACGCCGGAGCACGATCAACCTGACCACGAGGGTCTGTTTCCTGCGAGCAAACGAAGAACAAGCAAGAAACTGAGATTGCAATCTGGATATTGCGAATATAAGATGAAAGCTTTATTGATCAAGGTGGGGTTCTGTGACGCCTTTGTCTGGTCGTTGAACACAAACGAAGTACGCGAAGTTGCAGCTATGGCGAACTTTTAATCTAAACAAAACCCGACGTCTAAACGATGCCCTAAGGGCTGTATATATGGAGGAAGAGGGGGGGAATTTCGTGGCCCTTGGTGGAGGGGTCCGAAATCAACCCTATCTCTTGTTTCCCCACACATACGTACTCTAAAAATAGCCTATACTTATGTATTTCGAAATTACATGGGCCTGGCCCAATAATAAGGTGACGCAGCACCTAAAATAGCCTCGGGATGAAATTTATGAAGTGGCATCTTGTATATTTCGTCCAAGGCTTCATGCACCCATTATGGTGGCTTCAAAGTCCTGAAATCATCACTTGTAACTCCGTTCTTGTTCCCCTTGCGCATGCCATCATCTCCATGCTTGTTCTTGCTCCAATGTTCATCCTTCTCCAAGCTAGGCCCTTCATTTGTAAGCAAAACAAATGTATCCAATTTAGGCAGCATCATATTCTCATGAACATTAGAATCATTACCAAGAAACGAAAGTACCTGGTAATTTAGTTGGCGTGCACGAGCTCTAGTAATTGGTCCAGTATGTATAGCAGCAGGGGCTGTGGGTGTAACAATTGTATTGATGTCCTCCTCATCCTCCCCTTCTTGAAATGAAGTCGTCCTCGACGGAAGTTCATCTTCCTCACCCAAATAAGGCTTCAAATCTGCAATGTTAAAAGTGGGACTAACCCCAAAATCTGCAGGCAGCTCAAGTTTATATGCATTATCATTTATTTTCTCTAACACCTTAAAGGGACCATCAGCACGTGGCATTAACTTTGATTTGCGCAAATCAGGAAATCTATCCTTACGCAAATGTAACCAAACAAGATCTCCAGGTGCAAACACAACATGTTTTCTACCCTTATCTCCAGCAAGTTTATATTTAGCATTCATACGCTCAATGTTTTCCTTAGTTAACTCATGCATTTTTAAAATCAATTCAGCATGTTGTTTAGCATCAAAATTAACCTTCTCTGAAGATGGAAGAGGCAACAAATCAATAGGTGCACGAGGTAGGAAACCATACACAACTTCAAAAGGGCACATCTTAGTAGTAGAATGCAATGAACGATTATAAGCAAATTCAATATGAGGCAAGCATTCCTCCCACATTTTCTTATTATTCTTCAAAACAGCTCTAAGCATAGTAGGCAATGTTCTATTGACTACTTCAGTTTGTCCATCAGTTTGGGGGTGACAAGTAGTACTAAAAAGCAATTTAGTCCCCAACTTAGCCCATAAACATCTCCAAAAGTGGCTAAGAAATTTAGTATCACGATCTGAAACAATAGTATTTGGCACACCATGCAAGCGAATAATTTCACAAAAGAACAAATCAGCAACATTAACAGCATCATCGCTTTTATGACATGGTATAAAGTGTGCCATTTTCGAGAATCTATCCACGACAACAAATATGCTATCCCTCCCCTTCTTTGTTCGAGGTAAACCTAAAACAAAGTCCATAGATATATCCTCCCAAGGAACACTAGGTACAGGCAAAGGCATATATAAACCATGAGGATTGAGTCGTGACTTAGCTTTTTGACATGTAGTGCAGCGAGCAATAAAACGCTCAACATCCCGTCTCATCTTTGGCCAAAAGAAATGTGTAGCAAGTACGTCCTCCGTCTTCTTCACGCCAAAGTGTCCCAGCTCTGATACCACTTGATAGAGGCAAAGGTGTCCCGTCTTTCGATGAGATGATGGATATCGCTCTGGTGGCAGTCGACTTTGACGATCCGACTACGAACGTGTGAGGACGTCGCGCCTTAGCAATCGCTAAACCAACTCCGAGAGGTTATTGACCACGCCGGAGCACGATCAACCTGACCAGTTTGTAATTCCTGATAATATTCTTCTACAGAATTTTTCCCTTGTCTTAAACGCTGCAATTTTTGAAGCAATTCACATTGATAATATGGTGGAACCCAACGCGTACGCATAGCAGTTTTCAAAGCAGCCCAAGTAGTTGGAATAGGATATAATCTACAATGTTCAGACCACCATACACATGCAAAACTAGTGAAAGCACAAACAACAGCAGCAACCCGTCTCTCCTCGGGATATTGTAAACGTGTAAAACATTGTTCAGTTTCTAACTCCCAAGTAAGATATATATCAGGAACATATCTACCCTCAAATGGTGGAATATTCAATTTCAGTTTAGGAATATGCACATCATCTCATACCTGAGGTGGTGGTGCAGGCCTACCATTACGAATATATACCTGAGGTCGACCTGCTGGTGGTGGTGCTGGTGCGTGCACGTAGTTCTGATTTTGATCAACCTCATCCTCATAATCGCCCGCATACTCATCATCCTCCTGGGTACCAGCAGCAGCAGTAGCAGGAGCCAAAGAAGCATCAATAACAGGAACAGCAGCACCAGAAGTTTGGCCATCCTCAATAGGAACACGCTTCGCTCGTCCATACTGATTCGGAAGGATGTGTTGTTGTTGGTGTTGCAGAGGTGCGATAGGTGCAGCCGGCGGTGGTGGTGGTAAACGCACGAGCAATTCATTAAACTTGCTATCAAGCTTTGTTTCGAATGTCTTCTCCATGCCATCTATCTTCTCCATGGCCTCATCAAATCTGTTTAGCACATCTTGCACCTGTCCACTCATGATTTGCTGAAACGTATCATGTAGCTGTTTGTTCGTCAGGTTCTCCCAATCAGTCTCATCGGCTTGTGATCCTACCATGGTTAGCAGCAAATAGAAACACACAAGAATATGATCCTACAGACTACTAAGAAGTGGTGGTGGTGTATCACAAACCCGTCAAGCAAAACTCAAATTCTTACCAGTTCTTACCCAGCAGCAGGCGGTGATCGGCAACCGTTGTAGTCAAAACTCTCAAAGCTTGGATAGAGCGATTACCAGGGAGAGTCAAACGCACGACGTAGATGTATGTGGAGCTGGGAAGGCTTATAATATGGTAGCAAAAAGGGTCAGCAATAATCACTTCAGAGATGCAAAGTTGAATAAACGCTCAACGACGGTACTGTGCTGGTCCTAGGCTAGACCGTGCTAGAGACGCGAGCCTAGAACACTAACAAAATCACGGCGCTGCACGTAAACAAGGAAAAAGCACACTCTGGAATTTTTTTTTCGCTCTTTTTTTTGCGCTGCTTTGTTTTTTTTTGCGAAAAATCACTATAATGGCGAGTGTCTCAAAACTCTTCCTAGGTCAAACTGACAGGATGGGCACGAAAATTTTTCGACCAATTTTTTTTTGTTTTTTCGACTGCCCGGACCCAAAAACTGGAAATGCGTCAAAAAAAACTTCCTATAATGGCACCTGTCTCAAAACACTCAGAAACACCTAAAAATAGGATAGCCAGATTTTTTTTTGAAAAATGCGTTTTCGAAAAATTTTGGGCCTAAACGGAGGGTGGTTTACGGACTCTTTTTTTTTCGAAACCTACTCCGGCAAGGAAACACGAATCGGAATCTAGATGGATCTCAAAAACACACCTAATATGCAAGGAACTCGGATTGGTGGTGGATATATGGTGGTGGTATATGGCAGCGGTGGTAATATATGGATATGGATCGGTGGTGGTATATGGATACAGATTGGTGGTGGTATATGGATACGGATTCGGAGCGGTGGTGGTAGGTGACAGGGGCGATGATGATGGTGCAGTGGCGGCGTGACAACTTATGACCAGAACTCGAAACTCTAAAAGACTAACGCTAAGACCAGCAACTAGACACGACGATGCAACCGCAAATTCAACAAAGCAAAACCCTAAAAAGATTATGCAAAGGCTCAGATTGGTTCAGATATGATGAACTAACCCTAATTTTTTTGGCTTTTTCGTGGACTGTAGGTATGAAGAACAGACTCGATCTAAACTACGAAAAACTGTAAAATCTCACCGAGCAACCTGGAAATCTGATACCACTTGATAGAGGCAAAGGTGTCCCGTCTTTCGATGAGATGATGGATATCGCTTTGGTGGCAGTCGACTTTGACGATCCGACTATGAACGTGCGAGGACGTCGCGCCTTAGCAATCGCTAAACCAACTCCGAGAGGTTATTGACCACGCCGGAGCACGATCAACCTGACCACGAGGGTCTGTTTCCTGCGAGCAAACGAAGAACAAGCAAGAAACTGAGATTGCAATCTGGATATTGCGAATATAAGATAAAAGCTTTATTGATCGAGGTGGGGTTCTGTGACGCCTTTGTCTGGTCGTTGAACACAAACGAAGTACGCGAAGTTGCAGCTATGGCGAACTTTTAATCTAAACAAAACCCGACGTCTAAACGATGCCCTAAGGGCTGTATATATGGAGGAAGAGGGGGGGAATTTCGTGGCCCTTGGTGGAGGGGTCCGAAATCAACCCTATCTCTTGTTTCCCCACACATACGTACTCTAATAATAGCCTATACTTATGTATTTCAAAATTACATGGGCCTGGCCCAATAATAAGGTGACGCAGCACCTAAAATAGCCTCGGGACGAAATTTATGAAGTGGCATCTTGTATATTTCGTCCAAGGCTTCATGCACCCATTATGGTGGCTTCAAAGTCCTGAAATCATCACTTGTAACTCTGTTCTTGTTCCCCTTGTGCATGCCATCATCTCCATGCTTGTTCTTGCTCCAATGTTCATCCTTCTCCAAGCTAGGCCCTTCATTTGTAAGCAAAACAAATGTATCCAATTTAGGCAGCATCATATTCTCATGAACATTAGAATCATTACCAAGAAATGAAAGTACCTGGTAATTTAGTTGGCGTGCACGAGCTCTAGTAATTGGTCCAGTATGTATAGCAGCAGGGGCTGTGGGTGTAACAATTGTATTGATGTCCTCATCACTACTTCGACCACAAGCTCGACAATCACAAGCAAGAGAACGACGCAAGAATGCACGAGATTCGTGCTTTGTTGCTCAACCGCTCTTATTCCACTTCGTCCTCATCAAGACGGAGCCGCTCAAGTCGACACTCCAACTTTACCCTCTCTGGCTCAAGTACACCAACATCAAACACTCTTCGCCGTGTCGCGCGCAACGATCATCAAGCAAGCCTCAATCCTCTATGCGACACCGACTCTCAAGAGCACCTACACCGTCAAAACCAAGCTACCTTTGCACAAGCACGAGAGCGGCAACGATAACGCCAACACGAAGAGGAAGAGCGAGTGCGTCTACACCAAGAAGCACAAGATTCCGAGGCACAACGTCAAGAGCAACAATTGCGAGATGCTCAAGAACTTGAGGCGCAACAAGCCCTCCTAGATTCAAGTCGAGCCGTAGCCAACCGTGGCCGACAAGCTCGTGAACATGAAGAAGCACTTCGCGAAGAAGCTCACGAACGACGATATCAAGCTCGCGTGCAACGTCTAGCTCGACAAGTTCGTCCACAAGGTCGCCAAGACCACCAAGTTCAACAAGAACAAGACGACATTGGAGATCCCCCACGGCAAGAGCAAGATGCGCGAGACGATCCTCCTTGTCAAGGACGTCATCATCCCCGACCCCAACACAATGAAGAGAAATGCTATGGCAAGCTAAAGTTCACCATGCCCAAGTTCAATGGAAGCAACGATCCCGAAGAGTACTTTTCATGTGCATTGAAGGTCGACAAAATCTTCCATTTGCACAACTATGAAGAAGAGAAGAAGATCGCCATGGCATCCCTTGAGTTCCAAGACTATGTCCTCATTTGGTGGGAACAAGTTATCGAGCTCCGTGAGGCAAGAGGTGAACCACCCATCACTACTTGGGCACAAATGAAGGATGTCATGAGAGCACGCTTCGTGCCTACCTACTACAACCGCGACCTCCTCAAGAAACTTCAACCACTCGAGCAAGGAACCAAGAGCGTTGAAGAGTACTATAAGGAGAAGGAGATTGCCATGATAAGAGCCAATGTCACGGAAGATGATGAGCAAACTATGGCACGTTTCTTGAATGGAATCAACCATCCTATCAAGAAGATCTCCCACTTCCAACCATACTCGAACCTCATCGAGCTAGTGCATCAAACAACCAAAGCGGAACATCAAGTGCAAGACGATTACAAGTATGCCAAGTTCTCATCCAAGTCATGCAGCTTCTCCAACACCCAAGCTTCAACGACTCCAACACCGTCTACCAAGCCTTCTACAAAGAAACGTCGATAAGTCGAGTTCCCAGAAAGCTTCGTCAACTCCAAGTCATCCTCCTACAACGAACAACTTCAAGCCGAGAGCTTCATCATCATCTACTCCAACCGATGAGACCGTCAAGACGAGTTCCTTCAAATGCTTCACATGCGGAGTCCGAGGCCACAAGTCATATGAGTGGACCAACAAGCGGACCATGATCCTCAACGACGATGGCACTTACGACTCAATGAGTGAAGGAGATATGGAAGCCCTTGAGCAAGTGGCCATACACCGGCAAGTGAACTAAGAAGACACAGAACAAGTCTTTTGCGATGAAGTTTCAAGTCCCGCTCTACTTGTCTCCAAGGTCTTGACTCTTCAACATCACCAAGAAGAAGACCAAATATGCCATATCTTTCGTACCAAGGCCGGCATCAATGGAAGATCCGTCAAGGTCATCATCGATGGAGGGAGTTGGCATAACCTCGCAAGTGAAGAACTTTGCTCCAAGCTCCAATTGCCCAAGAAGAAGCACCCACATCCCTAGAAAGTTCAATGTCTTAGCGACTCCGGCACTATCCAAGTTGAGCATCGAGTACAAGTCTCCTTCAAAATTGGCGCCTAGGAAGACACTTTGGAGTGTGACATTGTTCCAATGACCGTTTGCCACCTTCTTCTTGGACGCCCATGGCAATTTGATAGAGGTGTCTGTAACGCCCCGAGACCGATGTGCCAGGTGTCGTCCAGTTATTCGCTGTTGTTGCCTTGTCATTGCTTGCGTGTCATGCATTGCATATCATGTCATCATGTGCATTTCATTTGCATACGTGTTTGTCTCATGCATCTGAGCTTTTTCCCCGCTGTCCGTTTTGCAATCCGGCGTTCCGTTCTCCTCCGGTGGTCATTTCTACCTTTCTTTCTTGTGTGGGGATTAAACATTTCCGGATTGGACCGAGACTTGCCAAGCGGCCTTGGTTTACTACCGGTAGACCGCCTGTCAAGTTTCATACCATTTGTACTTCGTTTGATACTCCAACGGTTAACCGAGGGACCGAAAAGGCCTCATGTGTGTTGCAGCCCAACACCCTTCCATTTTGGCCCAAAACCCACCTAACTCTGCTCCATCATCTCGGTCCTTCGATCACGATCGCGTGGCCGAAAACCGCACCTCATTTGGACTCTCCTAGCTCCCTCTACCTATAAAAGAGCACCCCTCCCCGAAATTTCGGATCAATTCGCGGATGAAACCCTAATCCTCTTCCCCTCTCGCCCGCCGGACATGTCCGTCCCGGCCGGACGAGATCGCGCCGCCGCCCCGGGCGAATCCGAGATCCACACGTGGACGTCGCCGTGCCACCGCCGCCGCGTCCCGCGGAGCCCATCCGGGGCCCGCGCGGGCCCAGTTTCGCCGCAGACGCACGGGAGCGCCCGACCGCGCCCGGCTCCCCTTCGCCTTGCCGGAGCATCGCCGGCCGCCTCGCTGACCACCCTCGCCGGTGAACCCCCAGGCAGGAGCTCTGCCGCCCCTCCTCTTCATCTCCCTACATCTCCCTAACCTCTCTCCTCTCCCCTGCAGCGATCCTCGCCGCCACCGCCACGGATCCGGCGGGATCTGGCCCCCACCGCCCGGATCCTTCCATCCCCGATGGGATCCGCCTGCCTCCTCCGTCGGAGACCCGCTGCCGCCTCGCCGTTGACCTAGGGCGCCACCGCCCTATTCCTGTTCGTGCGCCAGGCGCGAGGAGGACGACGCCCTCGCTCGCGTGGGCCGCCTTGGCCTCCCAGGCCCAGCATCGTCGGCCTGCCTCCTCCTCCTTCACGGGCCGAAGCCCATGGGTGAGGCCACACCCCAGCGCCCCACCTCTATTTTTTTTCTCCCGTTGGGCCAGCTTGATTCGGCCCGAGTCACTGTTTTTATTTCGCGAACGAATTTACTAATTTTCCAGAGAAAACCTGTTTTACAGAAAAGTCCCCCTGGTTCATGCATTTAATAACTCACTAACCGTGCATCAGATTAAAATGTTTTATATATGAAACTTGCTCAGAATTTTGTGTAGATTAATAATATCCTACTTTCATCTATGTTTGAAATGTCTAAAATGATGTTTGTTTAAATTTACTCCTATGCCATGTTAAAATGATTTAATTCATAACTATTCAACCGTAGCTCCAAATCTAACAAACTTTATATGTAAATGGGGTGGAAAAATGCCTAGTTTATCATGGTGACCTTACTTTGCAGGTTTAACAACTCTAAAATTGTGTTTAGGGCAGAACAGTACCAAATCCATAATATGCTCATGAGGAGTTTCCGGACTTGTTGTTTTGTGGTTCCGGCCTCATTTAAACTTGCCTAGTTAGATAGTTTCATTATGTTTCACCTCTTGCCATGTTAACAACATTTAATCTTGTTGGTTACCTAAACGAGAGAGAACTAAACAAGTCATGTGGTGTTTTCTTCAATATGCAACTCCGTTGCATATTGTGCTCCACTTAATTTGTAGGATTGTTGGTGCACTTTGCCATGCCATGCTTCTTTAAACCGGTCATGCATCATACTTGGTTGTGCATCATGCCATGATTTTGTGGTGTTTGTTTACTATGTTGTGTGCTTCTTTCCGGTGTTGCTTCTTCGGGTTGGTTCCGATAATGTTGCGTTTGTGAGGATCCGTTCGACTACGTCCGTTTGTCTTCTTCATGGACTCGTTCTTCTTCCTTGCGGGATTTTAGGCAAGATGATCATACCCTCGAAATCACTTCTATCTTTGCTTTGCTAGATGCTTGCTCTTTTGCTATGCCTATGCTGCGATACCTACCACTTGCTTATCATGCCTCCTATTTTGTTGAACCAAGCCTCTAACCCACCTTGTCCTAGCAAACCGTTGATTGGCTATGTTACCGCTTTGCTCAGCCCCTCTTATAGCGTTGTTAGTTGCAGGTGAAGATTGAAGTTTGTTCCTTGTTGGAACATGGAGATGTTGTTCCCTGTTGGAACATGCTTATTTGTTAGGTTATCACTATATATCTTATTTAATTAATGCATCTATATACTTGGTAAAGGGTGGAAGGCTCGGCCTTATGCCTGGTGTTTTGTTCCACTCTTGCCGCCCTAATTTCCGTCATATCGGTGTTATGTTCCCGGATTTTGCGTTCCTTACGCGGTTGGGCTATATGGGAACCCCTTGACAGTTCGCCTTAAGTAAATGATGAGGACATGAATACCTTGGATACGACCAAAAATATTGCATACATGCATATTTGTCAGGTGATTTCTAATGCAAGCTATTCAATAATCTATTTATGTTATCCAGAACAAAAATACTTCACACACTTTTGTGTTTTGTCTAATTGCACGTTTATGGGACATTTGTATAATCCACATATGAAGATAAGGGAAAAGGAGAAGTTTAGGTTTTGTTCAAAAAGTCCTCTCACGTCACTTTTGGGCCAAGAGAAGATAGAGTCCAAGTCTCTCACGTTCTGGATTCAGATTCGGACTGCACAGACATACCTGACTCAAAACGCCAACAACTTTTTCATACGGACTCCGAATTGGGTGATTCATTTTTTGTTGGAAACTAGATTTCGTGCTCTTTCCAACCCAATTGGATTCACCTTCAAATTCATCCGGAGCGTTGAGTTACGGATGAAACAATCTGACGTTGCAGCAGAATCCGAGTCAAACTACAAGCCCAAAGGTGTTGCATCACCTCCACTTGGGCCCATGAGCCTTGTACGACTTAGGGTTAGTTTTAGGCTGCCTTGGGACGTCCTCCCACCTCCTTGGCCTCCACCCCTTGCTCCTATATAAGTAGATCCATCTAGTAGCTTTTTCCTTGGGATTTGTTTAGTTAAAAGTTAGCCATTGCAACTTCGTGTACTTCGTTTGTGTCCAACGACCAGACCAAGACCGCTTCCGGATCCCCACCATTATCAATACTTCATATATATTTGCAATATTCAGATTGCTTTATCATATTCTTGCTCGTTCTTCGATTGCTTGCAGGAATAGACCTTCATGGTCAGGCTAACCGTGCTTCCAGCATCGTCAGTAACCTCAGGAGATTGGTTTAGCGATTGCTAAGGCGCAACGTCGTGCACGTTTGTTGTCGGATTGTCAAAGTCGTCTCCACCAAATCGATAGTTATCATCTCATCGAAAGAACGGGACCCTCGCCTCTATCAGTAAAGCTTCTCCAGCAATGCCCAACATTGGTTTTACCATTTGCCTCCTAGCCTTTTCTTTTCCCTTGGGGGTCGCGCGCCCAAGGGTCATCATTATTTTAACCTCCCCCCTCGGGCCAGTGCTCCTCTGAGTGTTGGTCCGAACTGAGCTGCCTGCGGGGCCACCTCGGGGAAACTTGAGGGTTGGTTTTACTCGTAGCTAGTCTCATCTGAGTGTGCCCTGAGAAAGAGATATGTGCAGCTCCTATCGGGAATTGTCGGCACATTCGGGCGGTGTTGCTGGTTTAGTTTTACCCTGTCGAAATGTCTTGTTGTACCGGGATACCGAGTCTAATCGGAATGTCTCGGGAGGAGGTCTATTCCTTCGTTGACCGTGAGAGCTTGTGATGGGCTAAGTTGGGACACCCCTGCAGGGATTTGAACTTTTGAAAGCCGTGCCCGCGGTTATGGGCAGATGGGAATTTGTTAACGTCCGGTTGTGGAAAACCTGAAGTTGACCTTAATTAAAATGAATCAACCGTGTGTGTAACCGTGATAGTCTCTTTCCGGCGGGGTCCGGGAAGTGAACACGGTTGTTGGAGTTATGCTTGACGTAGGTTGTTTAGGATCACTTCTTGATCATACTTTTACCGACCGTGCTTTGCCTTCTCTTCTCGCTCTCATTTGCGCATGTTAGTCACCATATATGTTAGTCACTTGCTGCAGCTCCACCCCATACCTTTACCTTACCGATAAGCTTAAATAGTCTTGATCGCGAGGGTGCGAGATTGCTGAGCCCCCGTGACTCACAGATACTCCCAAAACCAGCTTGCAGGTGTCGATGAGTCCGTGCAGATGACGCAACCAAGCTCAGGAGGAGCTCGATGAAGATCTTGTCCTTTGTGTTGTTTCTTTCTAGTTGATCAGTAGTGGAGCCCAGTTGGGGTCGATCGGGGACCGTGTCGCATTTGGGGTTCTTCTTTTATTTTGGTTCCATAGCTGGACCTTGATTGTATTTAGTTGATGTAATGCTTTATTCTTATAATTGTGTGAAGTGGCGATTGTAAGCCAACTATGTATCTCTTTCCCTTATGTATTACATGGGTTGTGTGAAGATTACCTCACTTGCGACATTGCTTTCAATGCGGTTATGCCTCTAAGTCGTGCTTCGACACGTGGGAGATATAGCCGCATCGAGGGTGTGATAAGTTGGTATCAGAGCCTTCCCCGACCTTAGGAGCCCCATTGCTTGATCGTTTTTAGCAGCCGAGTTGTGTCTAGGAAAATGTTTTGAGTCATTTAGGAATTATATATCGGAGAGTTTAGGAATTCTTTTTACTTCCAAGTCTCCTCATCGCTCTGGTAAGGCATCCTAACGTAGAGTTTTGTCTCTTCTTTTCTCAAATTTCACTAAAAAAATTTAGGATCACGCGGGTATCTTGGAATCGTTTCGATGGTTTTGTGACGAAAACATTGTCTTGGTGCCTCCTGTCAGGGGTTTAGTGGAAGTGTCCCGGGGAGTTGAGCTCTGAGGTGTTGTCGTCATAATTTTATCGTTGCAATTCTGGATTACCTGAGTTTAGTACGCCGACATCAATAATCTCTTTTATGCAGTTCGTTGGTGAGATAACCTCGACGCCACCCAGTACTGGGGCGGGAGTTCGGGAGTATCGCCATAACTTGTATAACGGATGCTTTTCGAAGGTTGATGTAGACGATTTCCGAAGGTTTCTTGGTTATGTGTTGAAGGATGGATACAGCTGGATGTAGGATTTGCTAGTTTGGGTGAGATATTATGCTTCCCCTGTATCCCCAACACCTGACTGCATAACCAGAAAATTTCGGGAGTTTCATAGGTGGGAATTCAAGTAGCTCTTAGGATATCTTTCCGACAGACGTATGATATGAAATTGGGGTTCGACGTCTAGTGGTCCGCCTATTCACGGTCGGTTTTAAAGTGGTCTCGTTGTGTCTTAAAGAGTCCTTGGCTATGCCGACTCGGGGACGCTTCGTATGTCATGTGCACTGCCTTGTACATGATGGTGCTGTACGATCGAGCCCGTGTAGGCCCCACCATGAAAACTTCGGACAAAATCTCTATCATATGTTTGTTCCGGCTTATTCCGCAAGCCAACCCTTTGTTTTTGTTTTGAGTTGTGGTATTCGAGTTGCTTCAATGTCAAGTGTTGATTCCATACCTTCCCCAAATGGTGTTTTCATACTCCGATGTGAATACCAATCCTTCATGGTAATCGAGATTGTCATGTCAATCCTTTTTCACCGGCGTGTTTCTCTTCAAGTGGATCCGATCTTTTGAACATCCGCAAGATCAAGTATAAGTTCTTCTCAACGGTGTTTGTTTCATCCGTTCCAAGTTGTCTTTGTTTTCCCGCCCAACCACCCTTTTTCTTCGACGACTCAGATTTCTTAATCTAGTATCATCTTATTGATGAGAAGCCTCTCCATTATTTTTCCTTCATGTTCTTATCCGGTGATTCTCATGAAGATTCTAACGGAGCTTCAAGTTCGTCTCTCATCACTCGTTTTCTTCTCTGGTGGAACCAATTCAAGCTTTCGGTGTTTGATCATATTCTTTTCCCTTATTTCAAATATCTTCTCATGCCGGTGCACCTCATATTCATTCACTTCTCGCCATTTAATTGTTCCGGAGTGCTCAAGATATCTTGAAGATTCGTGTTTCCACTCTGCTTTCGTTCAAGTTCTTTCGAGGATGTTCCCTCATTCAAGCCATTTAATTCAACTGGTGCATTCCCCCTTTTAAATCGTTATACAATGTTTCTTTTGAGTGGGCCCTAACCCACAGGTCTTTTCCCAGGATCTTACCTGACTCTTCTTATTTTTCCGAAGCTATCCGCAAATTTCTTTTTGAAGTTTGACGTAAGAATGATTTTCATCAGCCAGAGGGTTTCTCCAAGATCTTTCAAATTCTTTCATTGTGGGTTCAACTTTTCCATTCTTCTTCATCCCGGAGTATCTCAACAATTCTTGGTGGTGTTTCCTGTCGTCATTCTCGGATTTTGAAGACTGAAGAAGAGTTTCTCTTTAATCTTGCTCCATCCTCTTCAAGATTCGTGATTCTAGCTTCTAGACATCCTCTCGTAATTGTTTTGATCGTGAAAATTCTTTTCACCCATCCGGAGATATTCAAGAGTCTTCTCAGTTTGATTATCCGGAGTCCATCAATTCATGTTTATTCATTCTCAGCTTTCAGTTATCATTCTCCAATCTTACCGGTGCTTCGTTCAAGATTTCTCTTCCTTTGTTATTGTATCGATCCATTTGTTATTTCAATTCTACCGGTGGTTCCTTGAAGACCTTCTCAAGTTTGCGCTATCCTTGCTACGAGAATAAGTTGTGTGCCAAATCCAGTTGCTCGTCATCAATTAAATTGGTGAAGGATACACATAACATAATTCTTATTCTTGTTTCTTCAAGTTTATTCAATTTCTTTTCCGGAGTGGTTCATCGTATCACATTCTCAGTTCGAGTTGCTCATCTTTTCCTCCCGGAGTTCCAAGATCTAATTATCACGGAGATCTAACAAAAATCTTTACAAGGATTCACCTTGTGTTTTCAACTTCTTTTTTCCTTCCATTTGATCATCCTTTTGTTTACCGGAGTTTTTCATGGAGTTCTACATGTTGGCTCATCAAGGATTCAATTTCCTTCTCGAAGTGTTCATCAAGATTTTTTTCAGAGGAGCTCAAGCATTATTCATCTTGCAATCCGGAGTGCAATTCTTTCTTTCGTATCATTGGAAATGGTATTATGTCATTCTTGATAATTTGAATTCATGTTTCTTGATTCACATGTTGTCATGAATGAGATATTTCAAATCCATCAATCTCGCTATTGGAGTTATCTTGGGTTATATTTCACCTTAAGCCTGCCCTAAGGATGGTTGTTATTATGGTGCTTATAAATGATCCAAGTTCTTCATTTATCCTTTCCGGTGCGATATACTTTCTCGTCCCCTCGTTCTTATCAACCCAATTCTTTTTCCCGTTAGTGGCAGAATTTCACCTCAGTTTTGAGATGGTTTTCATAAGACAATATGAAGTTTATTCTTTTCGTTGTGGGTTTTCCAACAACTCCGTTCTAGCCTTTGTTGTAAGCGTTCTCTGCCAAGACCTTGTTTCCTTCGTTCACTCCATTCCATTCTTACTTTTGTTCCGGAGGCATTGTGATGTCGCTCTTTTCAACCTAGCAACTCATTTTCTCTAAGATCATGTTCTTTTCTTGATTATCCATTTAACCGGAGTGTTGTGCCTTTTGCTCAAGTACCTTCTCTTCTTATCAAGTTCTTATTCAATTCCTTTTCTTCTCAACCGGAGTGCCGTTAGAAGTTGTTCTTCCTTGTCTCTCTTTTCTAGTGGAGTGTTTTCAACTTCGTTCATCTCTGTTGTATTCTTTTCTCGAAATGGCTTAACCTTTTGCAAGGTTCTTTGGTTTCACTCATTGGTCAAAGAAGCAACTTAGTTTTACCTCTTCTCTTCCATTGTTCCTCCGGTGCCATTCTAGATCTCGGGACGAGATCCTCTCATAGTGGTGGAGTGTTGTAACGCCCCGAGACCGATGTGCCAGGTGTCGTCCAGTTATTCGCTGTTGTTGCCTTGTCATTGCTTGCGTGTCATGCATTGCATATCATGTCATCATGTGCATTTCATTTGCATACGTGTTCGTCTCATGCATCCGAGCTTTTTCCCCGTTGTCCGTTTTGCAATCTGCGTTCCGTTCTCCTCCGGTGGTCATTTCTACCTTTCTTTCTTGTGTGGGGATTAAACATTTCTGGATTGGACCGAGACTTGCCAAGCGGCCTTGGTTTACTACCGGTAGACCGCCTGTCAAGTTTCGTACCATTTGGACTTCGTTTGATACTCCAATGGTTAACCGAGGGACCGAAAAGGCCTCGTGTATGTTGCAGCCCAACACCCTTCCATTTTGGCCCAAAACCCACCTAACTCTGCTCCATCATCTCGATCGTTCGATCACGATCGCGTGGCCGAAAACCGCACCTCATTTGGACTCTCCTAGCTCCCTGTACCTATAAAAGAGCACCCCTCCCCGAAATTTCGGATCAATTCGCGGATGAAACCCTAATCCTCTTCCCCTCTCGCCCGCCGGACATGTCCGTCCCGGCCGGACGAGATCGCGCCGCCGCCCCGGGCGAATCCGAGATCCACACATGGACGTCGCCTTCCCACCGCCGCCTCGGCCCGCGGAGCCCATCAGGGGCCCACGCGGGCCCAGTTTTGCCGCCGCCGCACGGGAGCGCCCGACCGCGCCCGGCTCCCCTTCACCTTGCCGGAGCATCGCCGGCCGCCTCGCTGACCACCCTCGCTGGTGAACCCCCAGGCAGGAGCTCCGCCGCCCCTCCTCTTCATCTTCCTGCCTCTCCCTAACCTCTCTCCTCTCCCCTGCAGCGATCCTCGCCGCCACCGCCACGGATCCGGCGGGATCTGGCCCCAACCGCCCGGATCCTTCCATCCCCGATGGGATCCGCCTCCCTCCTCCGCCGGAGACCCGCTACTGCCTCGCCGTTGACCTAGGGCGCCGCCGCCCTGTTCCTGTTCGTGCTCCAGGCGCGAGGAGGACGACGCCCTCGCTCGTGTGGGCCGCCTTGGCCTCCCAGGCCCAGCATCGTCAGCCTGCCTCCTCCTCCTTCACGGGCCGAAGCCCATGGGTGAGGCCACACCCCAGCGCCCCGCCTCTGTTTTTTTTTCTCCTGTTGGGCCAGCTTGATTCGGCCCGAGTCACTGTTTTTATTTCGCGAACGAATTTACTAATTTTCCAGAGAAAACCTGTTTTACAGAAAAGTCCCCCTGGTTCATGCATTTAATAACTCACTTACCGTGCATCAGATTAAAATGTTTTATATATGAAACTTGCTCAGAATTTTGTGTAGATTAATAATATCCAACTTTCATCTATGTTTGAAATGTCTAAAATGATGTTTGTTTAAATTTACTCCTATGCCATGTTAAAATGATTTAATTCATAACTATTCAACCGTAGCTCCAAATCTAACAAACTTTATATGTAAATGGGGTGGAAAAATGCCTAGTTTATCATGGTGACCTTACTTTGCAGGTTTAACAAATCTAAAATTGTGTTTAGGGCAGAACAGTACCAAATCCATAATATGCTCATGAGGAGTTTCCGGACTTGTTGTTTTGTGGTTCCGGCCTCATTTAAACTTGCCTAGTTAGATAGTTTCATTATGTTTCACCTCTTGCCATGTTAACAACATTTAATCTTGTTGGTTACCTAAACGAGAGAGAACTAAATAAGTCATGTGGTGTTTTCTTCAATATACAACTCCGTTGCATATTGTGCTCCACTTAATTTGTAGGATTGTTGGTGCACTTTGCCATGCCATGCTTCTTTAAACCGGTCATGCATCATACTTGGTTGTGCATCATGCCATGATTTTGTGGTGGTTGTTTACTATGTTGTGTGCTTCTTTCCGGTGTTGCTTCTTCGGGTTGGTTCCGATAACGTTGCGTTTGTGAGGATCCGTTCGACTACGTCCGTTTGTCTTCTTCATGGACTCGTTCTTCTTCCTTGCAGGATTTCAGGCAAGATGATCATACCCTCGAAATCACTTCTATCTTTGCTTTGCTAGATGCTCGCTCTTTTGCTATGCCTATGCTGCGATACCTACCACTTGCTTATCATGCCTCCTACTCCGTTGAACCAAGCCTCTAACCCACCTTGTCCTAGCAAATCGTTGATTGGCTATGTTACCGCTTTGCTCATCCCCTCTTATAGCGTTGTTAGTTGCAGATGAAGATTGAAGTTTGTTCCTTGTTGGAACATGGAGATGTTGTTCCCTGTTGGAACATGCTTATTTGTTGGGTTATCACTATATATCTTATTTAATTAATGCATCTATATACTTGGTAAAGGGTGGAAGGCTCGGCCTTATGCCTGGTGTTTTGTTCCACTCTTGCCGCCCTAGTTTCCGTCATGTCGGTGTTATGTTCCCGGATTTTGCATTCCTTACGCGGTTGGGCTATATGGGAACCCCTCGACAGTTCGCCTTAAGTAAAGCTTCTCCAGCAATACCCAACATTGGTTTTACCATTTGCCTCCTAGCCTTTTCTTTTCCCTTGCGGGTCGCTCGCCCAAGGGTCATTATTATTTTAACCCCCCCCCTCGGGCCAGTGCTCCTCTGAGTGTTGGTCCGAACTGAGCTGCCTGCGGGGCCACCTCGGGGAAACTTGAGGGTTGGTTTTACTCGTAGCTAGTCTCATCTGAGTGTGCCCTGAGAAAGAGATATGTGCAGCTCCTATCGGGAATTGTCAGCACATTCGGGCGGTGTTGCTGGTTTAGTTTTACCCTGTCGAAATGTCTTGTTGTACCGGGATACCGAGTCTGATCGGAATGTCTCGGGAGGAGGTCTATTCCTTCGTTGACCGTGAGAGCTTGTGATGGGCTAAGTTGGGACACCCCTGCAGGGATTTGAACTTTCGAAAGCCATGCCCGTGGTTATGGGCAGATGGGAATTTGTTAACGTCCGGTTGTGGAAAACCTGAAGTTGACCTTAATTAAAATGAATCAACCGCGTGTGTAACTGTGATAGTCTCTTTCCGGCGGGGTCCGGGAAGTGAACACGGTTGTTGGAGTTATGCTTGACGTAGGTTGTTTAGGATCACTTCTTGATCATACTTTTACCGACCGTGCTTTGCCTTCTCTTCTCGCTCTCATTTGCGTATGTTAGTCACCATATATGTTTGTCGCTTGCTGCAGCTCCACCCCATACCTTTACCTTACCCATAAGCTTAAATAGTCTTGATCGCGAGGGTGCGAGATTGCTGAGCCCCCGTGACTCACAGATACTCCCAAAACCAGCTTGCAGGTGTCGATGAGTCCGTGCAGATGACGCAACCAAGCTCAGGAGGAGCTCGATGAAGATCTTGTCCTTTGTGTTGTTTCTTTCTAGTTGATCAGTAGTGGAGCCCAGTTGGGGTCGATCAGGGACCGTGTCGCATTTGGGGTTCTTCTTTTATTTTGGTTCCGTAGCCGGACCTTGATTGTATTTGGTTGATGTAATGTTTTATTCTTGTAATTGTGTGAAGTGGCGATTGTAAGCCAACTATGTATCTCTTTCCCTTATGTATTACATGGGTTGTGTGAAGATTACCTCACTTGCGACATTGCTTTCAATGCGGTTATGCCTCTAAGTCGTGCTTCGACACGTGGGAGATATAGCCGCATCGAGGGTGTGATAGTGTCATCCACAACGGCCGAACAAACCACTACATCTTTAAGAGGAAAGGAAAGGAGTACGTACTTCGCCCATGTCTCCAAGCCAAGTGATCGCCGACAAGCAAGCCACCCATCATGGAGAGAATAGTCAAAGAGCGAGCCACCAAAAAGAGAGTGAGCGCCACAAGCCCAAATCGAGTGCCTCCACAATGAGCGACACGAAAAACTTAGTTCTCTTTGCCACCAAAAGTGAGATATATAACGACCAAACCTCAAAGGATTTGAGTCTCTGTGCTTACCGTGCTAGTCCCTAGATCGAACTCACTAGCACACACAATATAGATGAATACAAGAATATCAAGTGCATCATTTATTACATCGTATGATCCAGAATATATAAAATAAAACAATCTGCATAGCACTTGGCTAGCTTTATTCAATCAAACAGCGGAAAGTAGCAGAAAATAACGATGAGTCCCATCATAGCCCACTGGCGATGCTGAGTGCAGACTCGCGACCCTAACGGTACTTACTCTTCGTCTGAATATCCTACAACATAAGACGTTGTAGCCATATAGGTCAATACTTGGAATGTATTGACAAGTTACACAAGAGTAATAATAATGCAGACCTACATGTATATGCATAGTACAACAAAGGAAGGCTTGAGGGTTTATTTTTTGCAGAAAGCTGATTTTATCCTAATAACTACGTAATAGTCAAATTTTTATTTAGTTCTTTTATTACTACAATTAAATATACGAGGTTGAGTTGGCAAAATCAACTCCAACCTACCCTTTATTAAGTTGCCCACAAATATTATTAAGTGTCAGATCTGTCAAGATCATCCAACAACTGTAATGGCATAGTCGCTCAAAGTTGCCCATAACTGGGGACACGGCTAATCATGATTTGTTTTTAATACTCTGCAGAGTTTAGTACGCTTTACCCACTTGACCCAACCCAAAGATTGAGGCGAAGTCTTTCAGAAGCAGTCCCCTAGTCCCAATAGTAGGCCCATCCCAACTATTATATCTACATCTGCTGGCACATCCGGGTAAGGGTTCCACAACTGATCACTAAGCCAGAGCCCATTTAGCCAGTGGTCGCACATGGAAGCTACTAGTCACTAAGTCTGTCTGATCTTTTTGAGCCTGGGCGGCCGTCCACTTACATTCAGAAGGTATAAACCATGATTTTCTTGAAACCACCCTAGCAATACCAATTCCGCCTAGAGGTGAATTAAATCCTGAGTTACTACTCAAATTATTATATATATAATCCTCACATAAGCTCAATGAATACACGAACCAATCCCCGTCTACATAGCATAGCAACTAAAACTACCACGATCTGCAATGACGGGAGATAGCTCAACAATATAGCAAAATAATATAATAATCCTATACATGCATATATTCATAGTGTGATATAACTACATGCATAGAAAACAATAGGTAAAGGATGATCAACATGTAACTTGCCTTGGTTCTGGTTCAGAAAGTCACACTCCTGACAATAGTTCGCGTCGCACTCCGGACAATCTACACGTTTCACACAATTCAACAAATCAATCACTGGAACATGAAAAGAACCAAAACAAAACCAACAGCAAGAAAACCATTTTTAAAACTCAATAACAGAAGCTTAACAGCACCTAAATGCACTGCGGTCACAACGCAAAAAGAAATAATCGACTCCAATGAACAGTTTGAAAGATACGGCCTCTGGAAGGTTTAATTCGAATTCAAACAAATTTGAATTTGAATTGTGCAAACATGTGAGATTTTGGTACTGTGGTAATGTGTTAGTTTTTGTGAGTGCACAGGAAAAAGAATTACCCAAATTGGATTTATAGAATAAAAGATATAGCTAAAAGAATTTTGGATGAAAAATTTGTGAAAAACAAAAAGAAACAGAAAACTCCTAGACACTGTAGCAACTCCTGTGCGTGCCCTGTAGCTAACTGCCACGTGGCAGCACGTGATTGGCTGCAGGACCTCCTATGCGTGTGTGCTCACCAAAAGCGAGGACGGCGACGGCGGTCTCGGGCGTCGGTGGCGACGCTTCTACGGTGGTGCTCCGGCGAAGGTGAGGTGACGGGCGGAGGCGGCTTCGAGTTGCGGACGCGGTCATGAGGTCAAACGACGACGGGCCGTGCTCTGCGGGCGACGGTAACGGCGAGAACGCGGTGTGCTCCGGCGGCGGCGGACGATCTTGTTCTTCTCGCTCTGCTACGACTCGGGAAAAAGCAGAGTATCACAAGGATGCGGACCGAAGAGGGGAACCAGAGGGAGAAAATGAAGCAGCTGGAGTGCCCTTACGACGACGGTAGCGTCCGATGAACGGTGGCGGACTCGGAGCTCGATGGCGAGATCCAACTCGCCCCAGGTGGCGCTTGCGGCAGAAACAGAGGTTGGGAGGGGGTCGCGGGGTCTCTCGAGCAGTTGGGCTCGCGTACGACGGGTCAACAACGCTCGAAGTGGACCAGGACGCGGGGTCAAGTCAGGCTCGGCCTCGGCGTGCGTGCGCGCGGTGTCCGGCTTGGTGGAGGGGACGAACAGGGGCTCGAGATTGATCGGGTGCGGGCGAGCGATGCAGGTCAGGTGCGGGCGTACCGCTTCAGCAACGACTGCAAGCGAGCAGGCTGTGGTGCTGGCGGTTGCTAGGCCGCGCGTGTGCGCTGCTGCGCTGGCTGGCTGGTGTTTTTTTTAATAAAGACAACAACAAGACAAAATAAATAAAATAAAACACACAATATAAATTCTAAATAAAAATACCTAGACACACAGTCAAAATATCCCTATAGCTATAAACTACAGGAACACTAGTTCCAATACTAATGCAATTTTGTAAAATCCTTTTGATGCAATAGGTCACTCAAACAGCAAAATAGCACACAATTTAAAATATTCTTGAGATTAATAAAAATACCAGAACATATTAGATGAACTGGAAATAATATTCTGCACATTATGAACATTTTAAAACAGGGGGAAGTCATGTTATCTCCTCTCCAATAAATTGCCTTTAGTTCATAATGATTCAAATATTGAAGAAAGACAAATAATGCAATAAAAATATGATATGCATATGAATGATCTAATAACATCCTAATTTAGGAAAATTGGGATGTTACGAACCTACCCCCCTTAAGATGAATCTCGCCCTCGAGATTCGGGCTGGCTAGCAAATAGGTGTGGGTGATCCTGCCTGAGATCTTCCTCTTGTTCCTAGGTAGCTTCCTCCTCTGTATGATAATCCCACCGAACCTTGCATAAGTTGATTGCCTTGGTGCGAGTAACTCTCTCTGCTGTCTCTAGAATCTTAATAGGGTTCTCCT
Source organism: Triticum dicoccoides (assembly GCF_002162155.2). NCBI lineage: Eukaryota > Viridiplantae > Streptophyta > Magnoliopsida > Poales > Poaceae > Triticum > Triticum dicoccoides. Next base: position 332,861,728 of record NC_041384.1, on the reverse strand, counting down.
CATATGTCAAATCACTCTCCAACTGAATTGCCTCAAGTGGCACTGTGTCCCTCAATGGAACATCCATCATCTCTGCATGGCACTTCTTCAACTTAGATACATGAAACACATTATGAACTCCAGACAAGGATTCTGGTAACTCCGGATGATAAGGTACCTCTCCTCTACGCTCCAAGATCTTGTAAGGCCCCACAAAACATGGTGCTAACTTACCTTTGATTCCAAACCTCTTAATTCCACGAAGTGGTGAAACTCTAAGGTATGCACGGTCTCCTACCTCATATGTCACCTCCTTACGTTTCGCATCTGCATAACTCTTCTGCTTGGACTGTGCTATCTTCAGGCTGTCACGAATCAACTTGGCCTTCTCCTCAGCATCTCTGATCAAGTATGGTCCAAAGAACTGACGTTCTCCAACCTCATCCCACATTAACGGGGTCCTGCACTTCCTACCATACAATACCTCAAATGGTGCCATCTTTAGACTAGCCTGATAACTGTTATTATATGAGAACTCTGCATAAGGTAAATTATCATCCCAACTGGACCCATAGTCCAAAGTACAAGCTCTCGATATATTCTCCAAAATCTGATTTACCCTCTCTGTCTGTGGATGGAAAGCTATACTAAACTCCAGCCTGGTGCCCAATGATTCATGCAACTGACGCCAAAACTTAGATGTGAACTGAGTACCTCTATCAGACACTACCTTCCTTGGAACTCCATGCAGACAAACAATTTTAGACATATAAATCTTTGCTAGCTGAGCACTGGTATAAGTAGTCCTTACTGGGATGAAGTGCGCAACTTTAGTCAAACGATCAACAACTACCCAAATAAAATCTTAACTGGATCGAGTCCTAGGTAGACCTGTAATGAAATCCATACCAATCCCATCCCACTTCCATTCAGGTATAGGCAATGGTTGTAACAAATCTGCTAGTCTCTCATGTTCTACTTTAACTCTCTGGCACACATCACATGTTGCAATATATCCAGCAATTTCCCTCTTCAGGCTAGGCCACCAAAATCTTTCCCTCAAATCCAAATACATCTTAGTATTACCTGGCTGAATAGAATAAGGTGAATCATGCGCCTCCTGAAGAATCAACTTCCTGATATCTGCATCCCGAGGAACACAAATACGCTTCTCAAACCATATGGCTCCATGTTCATCCTCATGGAAACCATCTGCCTTACCTTTAACCATGTTCGCTTTTATCTCAGCAATCTCCTTATCATCCTTTTGAGCTTCTCTGATCCTGTCAAGCAAAGTAGGCTTTACCTCATGTGTTGCTAAATATCCCTTAGGAACCATCTCCAACATAAGATTCCTGAACTATTCACATAACTCGGGTGGCATATTATCAACATAAATTGCATTAGCATGGCTCCCACGACTCAACGCATCAGCAACAACATTAGCCTTACCAGGATGATACTGCACATTCAAATCATAATCCTTAATAAACTCCAACCATCTCCTCTGCCTGAGGTTCAAATCCTTCTGAGTAAAAATATACTTCAAGCTCTTATGATTAGTAAATATATCACAATGATTACCAATAAGATCTGGCCTCCAAGTTTTCAATGCATGCACAACTGAGGCTTACTCCAAATCATGTGTAGGATAATTGTGCTCATGATTCTTAAGATGGCATGAAGCATATGAAACAACTTTACCTCCTTGCATCGAAACACTCCCAAGTCCTTGACGAGAAGCATCACAATATACCTAGAAGTCCTTATGTATATCTGGCAAAGTTAAGACCAGTGCTGTAACCAAACGCTGCTTCAATTCCTGAAAGCTGGCTTCACATTCATCAGTCCAAACAAAATTCTTCTCCTTCTTCAGCAATTCAGTCATAGGCTTTGCAATCTTGGAAAAGTTCTCAATAAACCTCCTGTAATAACCTGCAAGGCCCAAAAAGCTGCGAATCTCTCCAACTGTCATGGGTGTCTCCCACTCTGTAACTGCAGCAACCTTAGATGGATCAACTGTAACTCCATTACCTGACACGACATGTCCAAGGAATGCTACCTCATCTAGCCAAAACTCACATTTGCTAAACTTGGCATACAACTGATGTTCCCTTAATTTCTCCAATACCAAACGCATATGCACCTCATGCTCTTGCTTATTCTTGGAGAACACCAATATATCATCAATGAAAACAACCACAAATTTATCCAAGAACTCCATAAACACCTTGTTCATCATATTCATGAAGTATGCAGGAGCATTAGTCAATCCAAATGACATAACAGTATATTCATACAACCCATACCTTGTAGTAAAAGCAGTCTTTGGAATATCTTACTCAGGAATCTTCAATTGATGATAACCAGAACAAAGATCAATCTTAGAAAACACAGTAGCTCCCTCCAACTGGTCAAATAGATCATTTATCATAGGCAAAGGATACTTATTCTTAATCATTACCTCATTCAAAGAACGATAATAAACACACATCCTCAAAGTCCCATCCTTCTTCTCCACAAACAAAACTAGAGCTCCCCAAGGTGATGAACTTGGGCGAATAAATCCTTGTGCCTGCTGTTAGAATAATTCTGAGGCCACCGTCGATCTATCGAGGATCAAGCAATCACACAAGCACGACACCGAGATTTGTTAACGAGGTTCACCATCATGGCTATATCCCCGGGGCCTGACTACGGGCGCTCCTCCCCGTGACACCGTCACAATACCGCACCTCGGCCGCCTGGGCGCCGGCACACGCCGCCGGCTCCCCCGCGTGCCCGTGCTATTATGTTGGCATAGGTTACATCGTGTGTCTACCCCCGCTATATAAGATAGGCCTAGGATACAGATGTCCTACTAGGATACGACTCCACATCCTATGTAAACACAATACAACTCATAGTCCAATTGTAACCTACCTTGTACACTATATTCGACACAACTCCAACAAGCTCCACCTTGGCGAATATTCTCCACCACCTTGAGTTTGTCAATGCATCAAACTTCCATGTACATTGGACTTGAGCTTATCCCATGAGTACCACTGCTGCTCCAAAGACTCCATGCGACTCCACCTGCAACTTGTAGTCCCTTCTTTTCTTGAACACAGTCAACACTCGAGCAAAATTAAGTTCCTTGTTACTCTAGTTTGTGCTCCCAACTTCCAGAATATCCGTCCAACGCCATCACACACTGATCACTGACCTGCGTGAAAGTGAACAACTCACATATTGGGTGTCACACATAAGAGTTACCTGAACTCAACATCACCGCTCCTTTCTTGACTGTCCTGTCTGAAACTTGAAGGAATTTCACCGTTGCTTGTAGTCATCCCGAGTCAAATTCGCAGTTGTCTCACCACATGTATGACCACCAGAGCCCTGGCTCGTCTCCATGTCCCGTGCTAACTGCACGCCTCGCCGCTATTACCGTGTCGAGCCTCCACTGTCCCAGTCGAGTCTCAAGGGTCGTGAAACACACCACTCAACCCCCACTACAGAGTACCACCGATCATCACCGACCGATGACGAGTTTCACGCTTCCATCAGACCACTGGGCTCCAGTCCGAACTACGTGCCTCTCGCTTTTCCCCTTTGCTGGATAGGCTTCGATTCCCTGGATCCTTACACCGTAGCCCCTCAATCCAGCTCCACCTTCGACATGACTCCATGGTAGATGATCAGTCCACCCTCATGCCTCATCAACTTCAAGCTCCGTGTATACCGTCTTGAATCAATCCCGCGCCATAGTCCTGTCGAAGCCGCACAAGCCTCGGGCCTGTGCACCACGTGTTTCCATGCCCAGAAGTCGGTCACCATGCATCACGCTCCTACGTCGTCTTCGCCGATCCCACTGCCAACTTTTGTACCAACCGACTTGCGTCGATCCGTCAGACTGACTAGTCCGACCCAGCCGAACTTGTCTGGCTCCATGACATGCTCGAGGCTCCCAAATCGTCGTCCGCGAATTTTTATCCATCACATGATAATTCGATTTTAGCTGAATTGACTTCCCGCAGCACCTTCAAGCATCCCTGTTATGCCAACAAATTTTCATCCTTGTCCGCCATAACTCAAGGTTTTCAATCCCGTCGAACTTCTCCACCTCAAACTAGGTACTGGATGACGCCATAGTTCTTTGTATGGCTGACCTTGAAAAATAACCGAGCTTCTTTCCACGATGCCAAAGTACATAATCAAACCTCACGTGGTCACCTCCCAGTACTAGTAGCAATTTAATCAAAACAATGTTGGTCTTCACATGGTGTAGCTCCTAGGCTCAACTCTCGATGCTAGCTATTGCCTTGTAAGTACTTGCCAATTCCGATGGATGCACATATCCCTTGATGGATTTCTTTTGCCAATTGACTTGATCTGCCTGCGTCCGTGTTGAACGAGGACTCGGTCCTCTTTTGGTCCAAAACAAATCACGTGAACACACCACGCAGCCGCTGCCTTGCCTGCAGCTCCGGACCTGAACCATGGCCTAGCCGGCCATGTTGCCACACAAGCACCTTAGGCCGACCTGCTGTCAGCCCATCCAAGCACCTACTGCCAGCCCATCCCTGCTTTGACGCCTGCTGCTCCAACTGCTGTTGCCGCACGTCACGCACTCGTCCTCGTAGCTTTCCGAATAGATCTTTGCTGCCACCGTTCCGATCCGCCGACAAACTTTCTTTCATCTCCAGCTCGGTTTTAACTCCACAGCTAAAATCTCTCGGCTCCGCTTCCTCTAGATCAACAATCCGCTACCTCTAGACAACATAGCTCATGATACCACTTGTTAGAATTAATTCCGAGGCCACCATCGATCTATCGAGGATCAAGCAATCACATGTTAACGAGGTTCACCATCATGGCTACATCCCCGGGGCCTGACTACGGGAGCTCCTCTCTGTGACACCGTCACAATACCGCACCTCGGCCGCCCTGAACACCGGCACATGCCGCTGGTTTCCCCTGCGTTCCGGTGCTATTATGTTGGCATAGGTTACATCGTGTGTCTACCCCCGCTATATAAGAGAGGCCTAGGATACAGATGTCCTACTAGGACACGACTCCACATCCTATGTAAACACAATACAACTCATAGTCCAATTGTAACCTACCTTGTACACTATATTCGACACAACTCCAACACCTGCAATTCCCTTATCTGCTTCTTCAATTCCTCCAACTCTTGAGGAGGCATTCTATATGGTATATTTGTAATAGGTCCAATGCCCGATATTAAATCAATAAAAACTCAATATCTCTAGCTGGTGGCATACCTGGCAACTCCTCTGGAAACACATCTGGATAATCTCTCACAATTGGCAGCTCTTCTAGGCTACCCCCTTAAGAGAGTTCACCTGCACCTGATTATGCTTATACTTACGTACATATTTGATCCTCTTCCCTTTCGGTGCACTGAGAGTAATAGATCGACTGGCACAATCAATACGACATTTATATAACTACAACCAATCCATACCCAAAATAATATCCAGACCTTGTGACTTCAATATAATCAAATTCGTAGGAAACTCATGCTTCCCAATAGACAAAGTCAACTGATGACAACCAACACCTTCTATAATCTCAGCTCGCGGAGAACTCACTCTAATAGGCATACTAAGGGTTTTGGTTGGCAAGAATAGATGAGTTATAGATATAATAGGGCCAAAGACTATGTATATATAAATATATTCTACCCATATGCATAATATGATCAAGCCAACAAACCCAACAATGAATAACACCAACAAACAAACAACAAACAACAAACGATATAATAATATTATATATATATAGTCGAATAATTTCGACACTAAGCAATTTAACAAACAACTACCAATCAAGCAAACAATCTAGTATCTTCATACCACAAAAGTGGGCATAATCAGATACGCTAACACGATAACGTTGCAATATAAAACAAGCGTGAATGGTGGTCTCAGCACTAGTTCCTACTTAACTGTTCAAGATACTTGAGGGGGTTAACTAATAAACAGCGAGAAGTATAACTAGTTGATAAAATAATTTTTCACTCCTATGGATTTTCTAATACATTTTCTAGGGTCACGTCCTACAGTCAACACACTGCTCCGATACCATCTGTAACGACCAAACCTCTAAGGATTTGAGTCTCTGTGCTTACCATGCTAGTCCCTGGATCGAACTCACTAGCACACACAGTATAGATGAATACCAGAATATCAAGTGCATCATTTATTAGATCATATGATCCAGAATATATAAAATAAAACAATTTGCATAGCACTTGGCTAGCTTTATTCAACCAAACAGCGGAAGGTAGCAGAAAATAACGATGAGTCCCATCATAGACCACTGCCGATGCTGAGTGCAGACTCACAACACTAATGGTACCTTACTCTTCGTCTGAATATCCTACAACATGAGATGTTGCAGCCATATATGTCAATACTTCGAATGTATTGGCAAGTTACATAGGAGTAATAATGAAGCAGACCTACATGTATATGCATAGTACAACAAAGGAAGGCTTGATGGTTTATTTTTTTTGCAGAAAGCTAATTTAATCCTAATAACTACCTAATAGTCAAATTTTTATTTAGTTCTTTTATTAATACAATTAAATACACGAGGTTGAGTTGGCAAAATCAACTCCAACCTACCCTTTATTAAGTTTCCCACAAATATTATTAAGTGTCACATCTGTCAAGATCATCCAACAACTGTAATGGTATAGTCGCTCAAAGTTGCCCATAACCGGGGACACGGCTAATCATGATTAGTTTTTAATACTCTGCAGCGTTTAGTACGCTTTACCCACTGGACCCAACCCGAAGATTGAGACGAAGTCTTTCAGAAGCAGTCCCCTAGTCCCAATAGTAGGCCCATCCCAACTATTATATCTACATCTGCTGGCACATCCGGGTAAGGGTTCCAGAACTGATCAACTAAGACAGAGCCCATTTAGCCAGTGGTCGCACATGGAAGCTACTAGTCACTAAGTCTGTCTGATATTTTTGAGTCTGGGCGGCCGTCCACTTACATTCAGAAGGTATAAACCATGATTTTCTTGAAACCACCCTAGCAATACCAATTCCGCCCAGAGGTGAATTATATCCTGAGTTACTACTCAAATTATTATATATATAATCCTCACATAAGCTCAATGAATACACAAACCAATCCCTGTCTACACAGCATAGCAACTAAAACTACCACGATCTGCAATGACGGGAGATTGCTCAACAATATAGCAAAATAATATAATAATCCTATACATGCATATATTCATAGTGTGATATAACTACATGCATAGAAAACAATAGGTAAAGGATGATCAACATGTAACTTGCCTTGGTTCTGGTTCAGAAAGTCACACTCCTGACAATAGTTCGCGTCGCACTCCGGACAATGTACACGTTGCACACAATTCAACAAATCAATCACTGGAACACGAAAAGAACCAAAACAAAACCAACAGCAAGAAAACCATTTTCAAAACTCAACAACAGAAGCTTAACAGCACCTAAATGCACTACGGTCACAACGCAAAAAGAAATAATCGATTCCGATGAACGGTTTGAAAGATACGGCCTTCGAAAGGTTTAATTCAAATTCAAACGAATTCAAATTTGAATTGTGCAAACATGTGAGATTTTGGTACTATGATAATGTGCTGGTTTTTCTGAGTGCACAAGAAAAAGAATTACCTAAATTGGATTTATAGAATAAAAGATATAGCTAAAAGAATTTTGGATGAAAAATCTGTGAAAAACAAAAAGAACACAGAAAACTCCTGGACACTGTAGCAACTCCTGTGCGTGCCCTGAAGCTAACTGCCACGTGGCAGCACGTGATTGGCTGGAGGATCTCTTGTGCGTGCGTGCACACCAAAAGCGAGGACGGCGGCGGCGGTCTCGGGCGGCGGCGGCGGCGCTTCTCCGGCGAAGGTGAGGTGATGGACGGAGGCAGCATCGAGTTGCGTACGTGGTTGTGAGGTGAAACGATGACGGGGCGTGCTCTGCGGGCGACGGTGACGGCGAGAATGCAGTGTGCTCCGGCGGCGGTGGACGATCTTGTTCTTCTCGCTCTGCTGCGACTCAGGAAAAAGCAGAGTATCACACGGATGCAAAGTGGAGAGGGGAACCGGAGGGAGAAAATGAAGCAGCTGGAGTGCCCTTACGACGATGGCAGCGTCCAATGAACGGAGGCGGACTCGGAGCTCGATGACAAGATCCAACTCGCCCCAGGCGGCACGTGCGGCAGAAACAGAGGTCAGGAGGGGGTCGCGGGGTCTCTCGAGCAGTTGGGCTCGCGTACGATGGGTCAGCAGCGCTCGAAGTGGACCAGGACACGGGGTCGAGTTGGGCTCGGCATCGGCATGCATGCGCACGGTGTCCGGCTCGGTGGAGGGGATGAACAGGGGCGCGGGCGAGCGATGCGGGTCAGGTGCGGGCGTACCGCTTCAGCAACGACTGCGAGCGAGCGGGCTGCGGGGCTGGCGGTTGCTGGGCCGCGCGTGTGCGCTGCTATGCTGGCTGGCTGGTGTTTTTTTAATAAGACAGCAGCAGGACAAAATAAATAAAATAAAACACACAATATAAATTCTAAATAAAAATACCTAGACACACAGTCAAAATATCCCTATAGCTATAAACTAGAGGAACACTAGTTCCAATACTAATGCAATTTTGTAAAATCCTTTTGATGCAATAGGTCACTCAAACAGCAAAATAAATAACAATTTAAAATATTCTTGAGATTAATAAAAATACCAGAACACATCAGATGAACTGGAAATAATATTCTACACATTATGAACATTTTAAAACAGGGGAGAAGTCATGTTATCTCCGCTCCAATAAATTGCCTTTAGTTGCATAATGATTCAAATATTGCAGAAAGACAAATAATGCAATAAAAATATGATATGCATATGAATGATCTAATAACATCCTAATTTAGGAAAATTGGGATGTTACAAGATACGAGGAGTGTGTGAGAACCCATCTAGTGTCCTACACTATGTCCTTTTGTGCAAGGACAATGCAACACAAGCTAACACCTCTCACGCTCTACCTTTAGTATTGTCTTCTCTTTTGCAGGAATTTCAAGATGTTTTCCCCGACGAGCTACCTCCGAGACTACCTCCGCTACGAGGCATCGAGCACCGCATTGACCTCATCCCCGAAGCACCTCTTCCAAACAAAGTTCCCAACCGCGTCTACCCCGAAGAAACCAAAGAAATGCAAAGGCAAGTAAAGCATCTCATAGACCATGGACATGTGTGTGAAAGTTTGAGTCCTTGTGCCGTTCCGGTCATTCTTGTGCCAAAAAGCGACTGTAGCTTTTGCATGTGCTCCGATTGTAGACCTATCAATGCAATCACTGTTCGCTATATGTATCCCATTCCACGCACATCCGCATATTCTCTAAAATTGATCTTAAAAGTGGTTACTATCAAATCCACATACAAGAGGGTTATGAATGGAAAACCGCTTTCAAAACCAAGTTTGGGTTGTATGAGTGGTTAGTCATGCCTATGGGTCTATCGGAAGGACCGGGTACTTTCATGTGTCTTATGAATCATGTCTTTCACCCTTACATTGGTGTGTTTGTTGTGTTCTACTTCGATGATATCCTTGTTTTTAGCAAATCTCTCAAAGATCATGTGTAACGCCCTCGATGCGGCTATATCTCCCACGTGTCGAAGAACGACTTAGAGGCATAACCGCATTGAAAGCAATGTCGCAAGTGAGGTAATCTTCACACAACCCACGTAATACATAAGGGAAAGAGATACATAGTTGGCTTACAATCGCCACTTCACACAATTACATGAATAAAGCATTACATCATCCAGATACAAACAAGGTCCGACTACGGAACCAAAATAAAAGAAGACTACCCCAAATGCTACACAGATCCCCGATCGTCCCGACTGGGCTCCACTACTGATCAACCAGGACGAAACAACGCAAAGGACAAGATCTTCATCGAGCTCCTCCTTAAGCCTGGTTGCGTCACTACACGGTTCAACGGCACCTACAAGCTGGTTTTGGAAGTATCTGTGAGTCACGAGGACTCAGCAATCTCGCACCCTCGCGATCAAGGCTATTAAGCTTATAGGTAAGGCAAGGTAGTATGTGGAGCTGCAGCAAGTGACTAGCATATATGGTGGCTAAACATACGCAAATGAGAGCGAGAAGAGAAGGCAAAGCACGATCGTGAAACTATGATCAAGAAGTGATCCTAGAACAACCTACGTCAAGCATAACTCCAACACCGTGTTGACTTCCCGGACTCCGCCGGAAAGAGACCATCACGGTTACACACGCGGTTGATGCATTTTAATTAAGGTCAACTTCAGGTTTTCTACAACCGGACATTAACAAATTCCCATCTGCCCATAACCGCGGGCACGGCTTTCGAAAGTTCATAACCCTGCAGGGGTGTCCCAACTTAGCCCATCACAAGCTCTCACGGTCAACGAACGATAAACCTTCTCCTGAGACATTCCGATCAGACTCGGCATCCCGGTTCTACAAGACACTTCGACAAAGATAAAAACAAGTCCAGCAACACCGCTCGATTGTGCCGACAAATCCCGATAGGAGCTGCACATATCTCGTTCTCAGGGCACACTCAGATGAGACTAGCTACGGGTAAAACCAAACCTCAAGTTGCCCCGAGGTGGCCCCGCAAGCAGCTCAGTCAGACCAACATTCAGAGGAGCACTGGCCCAGGGGGGTTTAAAATAAGATGACCCTTGAGTCTGCGGAACCCAAGGGAAAAAGAGGCTAGGTGGCGAATGGTAAAACCAATGTTGGGCATTGCTGGAAGAGTTTTATTCAAGGCGAACCGTGAAGGGGTTCCCATTATAGCCCAACCGCGTAAGGAACGCAAAATCTGGGAACATAACACCGATATGACGGAAACTAGGGCGGCAAGAGTGGAACAAAACACCAGGCATAAGGCCGAGCCTTCCACCCTTTACCAAGTATATATATGCATTAATTAAATAAGGTATATTGTGATATCCCAACAAGTAAACATGTTCCAACAAGGAACAACATCACCATGTTCCAACAAGGAACAAACTTCAATCTTCACCTGCAACTAACAACGCTATAAGAGGGGCTGAGCAAGCGGTAACATAGCCAAACAACGGTTTGCTAGGACAAGGTGGGTTAGAGGCTTGGTTCAACAATATAGGAGGCATGATAAGCAAGTGGTAGGTATCGCAGCATAGGCATAGCAAAAGAGCGAGCATCAAGCAAGCAAAGATAGAAGTGATTTTGAGGGTATGGTCATCTTGCCTGAAATCCAGCAAGGAAGAAGAACGAGTCCATGAAGAAGACAAACGGATGTAGTCGAACGGATGGTCACAAACACGACGTGACCAACCCGAAGAAGCAACACCGGAAAGGAGCAAACAACATAGTAAACAACCACCACATAACATGGCATGATGCACAACCAAATATGATGCATGTCCGGTTTAATGAAGCATGGCATGGCAAAGTGCAACAAACAACCCTACAAATTAAGTGGAGCTCAATATGCAACAAGTTGCATATTGACGAAACACCACGACAAGTTATTTAGTTTGATCTCGTTTATGTACCCAGCAATATTAAATGTTGTTAAACATGGCAAGAGGGTGAAGCAAAGTAAAACTACCCATCTAGTCCAGGTTAAATGAGGCCGGAAGCAATGAACAACAATTCCGGTAAATCCCCATATGCATATATTAGGTTCGGTATTGTTCTGCCCTAAACACAATTTTAGAGTTGTTAAACATGCAAAACAAGTACACCATGTTAAACTAGGCAAAATTATACCCCATTTACATATAAAGTTTATTAAATCTGGAGCTATGGTTATTTAGTTATGAAATAAATAATTTTAACATGGCATAGGAGCAAATTTAACCAAACAGTATTTTAAACATTTTAAACATAGATGAAAGTGGGATATTATTTAACTAGGCAAAATTCTAGACATTTTACATATATCGTTTGTTTTAATCCGATGCACGGTTAATTAGTTAGGATATGCATGAAGTGCAAGGGTTTTTCTGTAAAACTGCAGTTCTCTGGATAATTGGACAAATCACAGAACCAGGAAAAAACATACGCGGGACGAAACACGAACTGGGCCAACAGCAGGAAAGGAAGGTGGGGCGCTGGGGGTGTGGCTTCACCTAGTGGGCCTTGGCCCAGGACGATGGAGCGGTGGGGCGGCTGGTTCGCTAGGTGGCACTGGGCCGGAGGTGTGGCTGCGGTCCATGTAGGTGAAGGAAGGGCGCGGTCAACGCAACGCTGCTGGAGCTAGGCTTCGCACGAGGCAAAGGAGGGGGTCAACGTAGACGGGCGAGGGGACTCGAGCAGTTCGAGTTGACGGCGGCGCGAAGCAGAGGAAAATCCATGGTGCGGCGAGGGACTTGGCGGCGGGCGGCAAAGCGGACGGGTAGCTCCGGGCGAGGGCGACCGCGAGGCGCCGGATCTGAAGCAGAACGCGGCGACGCCAGAGCTGCATCGGAGTGCTTCCATGGGGCTCCTGCGGGGAAGAACACAAAGAGCGAGAGAGCGAGATGTGAGACGAGGAGAAAAGGGAAACATAGGAAGGAGAAGGCGCGGACTCATCTCCGGTGAGGGGCTCTGGCGGCTACGCTCTCCGGCGGCGACTGGTTGGCGGAGGCTCTTCTCAGCACAACAGCGGCGGGGTCGAACGGTGAAACTCGGGAGGAGCGGGGCGACGGCATGTCTCGGGCGCAGATGGGCTTCCAGGGCCCCGATCTGGGTTCCACGGGCCCTGCGCAAGGTGGGAGGCAGGCAGGGGCGCGTGGCGCAAGGGGATTGGAGGAGGCTGGCTGGCGGTGACGGCATAGCGAACGGTTGCGCACCAAGTGGTGAGGTGGAGGTGAAGGGCGCCAGAAAACGAGGAGGAGGTGGATGGATCTGGCTGGTGGTGCGATTTTCGAGGGGGATGCGGCGGCTGAGGGTAGGGGAAGGCTAGGGGCACCCAAAAATGGCAAGGAGGGCTTCTTAAGTAGGCAGGGGTCTAGGGTTAGGGGTTTTCATCCGTTTTCGGACCCTCGGATCACAATCGGACGGCTCCAGACACGAGGAGGAGTAGGCTGGGCCTAGGTGGGCTGTGTAGACGGTCTAGAGAGGAAAGAGAGGGAAAGCCCGACAACAGTTTTCGGAGACCGAAAACGTCCGACGTTAGACCGGCTATATTGTCGCTATAGTTTAAAGGTTGGGCTATCAAACGAATTCCGAATGCGATGAAACTTGACATGCGGTCTATCTACACTATAATAAGACCACATGCCAACTTTCAACCCAATCCGAGAACATTTTCCGGTCACTTATAAAATACTATTTCGGACGTGCCGCAGGCGCGTGCAGGTGTGTCTGGGCTCAGAACAGACAACGGACGGAACTGGGGGAACCCGGACGGATGCAAGTTTTGAAACATGATGATGCAATGCACATGATGACATGATAAGATGCAACACGCAAGCAAATGACATGACAACGACGGCGAATAACTGGAAGACACCTGGCACATCGGTCTCGGGGCGTCACAACACTCCACCACTACGAGAGGATCTCGTCCCGAGATCTAGAATGGCACCGAAGGGAAAACGGAAGAGAAAGAGAAGAGGTAAAACTAAGTTGCTTCTTTTACAAACGAGTGAGACCACAGAACCTTGAAAAGGTTAGGCCATTCTCGAGAAAATAATACAACGGAGATGAACAAAGTCGAAAACACTCCGTTAGAAAAGAGGAACAAGGAGCATTGTGAAAAAAAACCTTGAGGTTGAAGGGCAAGATATATATTGAAACCACTCCGGTTAAAACAAGATAGAGAAGGATTAAGAATGGTATAATTTGGACAGCACTCCGACTGAAAAGAAAAGGAATTGAATAAGAACTTGACAAGAAGAGAGTATGCTTGATGAAATCAACAATACACTGTTTTCGGAACTATTGAAAGAATGGCACAAGGGGGGGGGGGGTAAGAAGGATCTCAGACAGCACTCCGGTTGAGAAGGGAGTCAAAATTTGATAAGATGAGAGAGCTCGATTGAAAACACGACACTCCGGTTGGATGGATAAGCAAAAGAAAGAACATGAACTTCACAATATGAGATGATGAGTGAAGAGAGCATCATCACAATGCCTCCGGAAGAAATATAAGAATGGAAACAAAAGAACAAAGAAGAAGACAACAAGTTCTGCCTGAAATGAATTTGGGAGAGCATCCATAAGAAGAAGGATTGAACGGAGTTGTTGGGAAATCAACAACGAAAAGAACAGGCTTGTTGAGGGCTTATGGAAAATATCTCAAGAACTTGAGGTGAAAACCTGCCATAAATGGAAACAAGATTGGATTGATATGAACAAGGAGACAAGAAACTTATTTCATCGGGAGGATAAATGAAGAACTTGGGTCATTTATAAGCACCATAAATAGCAACAATCCTTAGGGAAAGCTTTAGGTGAAATACAACCCAAGATAACTCCAACAAAGCGATTGATGGATTGAGAAGAGCTCATGCTCGAAGAAATTGGTGGGTTTAACTATCGCATTCTTGACAATTGTTGTATCATAAAACACGAACTCAAATTGTCAAGAGTGACATAATACCTCCTCCGATGATATGGTAGAAAGAATTGCACTCCAGATTGCAAGATGAAGAATGATTGAGCTCCTCTGAAAAGAATCTCAATGAACACTTCGAGAAGGAATTAAATCCTTGATGAACCATCATGAAGAACCTTCATGAAGAACTCCGGCAACAAAAGAAATGATCAAACAGAAGGAAAGAGAGGTCGAAAAAACACAAGGTGAAACCTTGTAATGCTTTAGATGTATCTTCGAGATGATATAATTGCGAGAGCTTGGAACTCCAGAAAAGAAAGATGAGCTATTGAAACCAAGAATTTGATGATCCTCCAGAATAAGGAATTGAATTTAGTCGATATAACAAGAATAAGAATTACATTATGCTTCTCCTTCACCAATTAAATTGATGACAAACAATGGATTTGACATATTACTTATTCTCGTAGAAAGATTAAGAGAGATATAACATAAACTTGAGACGGTCTTCAACAAGCCATCGGTAGGATTTGGAAAACAACGAATGAGTTGATATGATAACCATGGAATAGAATCTTGAGCAAACCACCGTAAGAATTGAAAATGAACATAGAGAAGATAAAGAAACACCGGGAAGAATTATCAAATGAACGAAGGTGCTTGAGGGAATTTAGATCCATGAGAACAAAGAGATCCCGAGCTGATTAGAGAAAACTTGAATGATGCACCGGTAAGATTTGGAGAAAGAGAGCTGAAAGCTGAGAATGAATAAGTCTTCTGAAATGATGGGCTCCGGAGGAAGGAAAAGAGAAAACAACTCATGAAACGCTCCGGATGGATGAAGAGAATTCCCACAATCGAAAATAATAATGAGATGGCGGCATCAAGCTAGAACCATGAATCTTGAAGAGAATGGAGCAAGATTAAAGAGAAACTCTTCTTCGGTATTCAAAATCCGAGAATGACGACGAGAAACACCACCATGAATTGTTGAGACACTCCGGAAGAATCAAAAGCGAAGATGTTGAGCCAACAATGAAAAGAATGTGGACGATCTTGGAGAAAAACATAAGACTTATGATAATTCATTCTTACGTCAAACTTTAGAAAAGAATTTGAGAAGCTCCGGAAAAATAAGAAGAGTCAGGTAAGATCCTGGGAAAAGACTTGTGGGTTAGGGCCCACTGAAAAGAAGCACTGTTGAAATGATTTAAAAGGGAGGTTGCACCGATTGAATTAAATGGTTTGAATGAGATAACAATCTCGAAAGAGCTTGAATGAATGAGGAGTGGAAACATGAACCTTCGAGATATCTTCAGCACACCCGAACAAATGAAGAGGTGCACCAGCATGGAAAAACATTTGAAACGAGGAAAGGATATGGTCAACACCAAAACTTGAATTCGACCCACCAGAGAAGAAAATGACGAATAATGATGAACTAGAAGCTTCGTTAGAATCTTCATGAGAAACACCGGGTAAGAACATTGAAAGGAAAGAAAGAAGAGACTTCACGTCAAGAAAATGATACTTGATTAAGACACCTGAGTTCTTGAAGAAGACAAGCGTGGGTGGGTGGGAAAAACAAAGGCAACTTGGAGACAGATGAAACGAACACCATTGAGAAGAGTTAGAGTTTCTCTTACGGATGAGACAAATGATAGGATCATCTTGAAGAGAATCGCACCGGCTGACAAGGATTGACATGACAAACTCGATGATCGAGAAGGATTAGTATTCTCATCGGAGTATGAGAACAACATTTGGGGAAGGTATGAAATCAACACTTGACATCGAAGCAACTCGAATACCACAAGTCAAAGCAAAACAAAGGATTGGCTTGCAGAATAACCCGGAACAAACATATGACAGAGATTCCGTCCGAAGTTTTCGTGGTGGGGCCTACACGGGCTCGATCGTACATCACCATCATGTACAAGGCAGTGCACATGACATACGAAGCGTCCCCGAGTCGGCATAGCCAAGGACTATTTAAGACACAATGAGACCACTTTAAAACCAACCGTGAATAGGCGGACCACTAGACGTCGAACCCCAATTTCATATCATATATCCATCGGAAAGAGATCCTAAGAGCTACTTGAATTCCCACTTATAAACTCCCGAAATTTTCCGGTTATGCAATCAGGTGTTGGGGATACAGGGGAAGCATAATATCTCACCCAAAACTAACAAATCCTACATCCAACTATATCCATCCTTCAACACATAACCAAATAAAACTTCGGAAATCATTTACCTCAACCTTCGAAAAGCATCCGTTATACGAGTTATGGCAATACTCCCGAACTCCCGCCCCAGTACTGGGTGGCGTCGAGGTTATCTCACCAACAACTGCATAAAAGAGATTTTCGATGTCGGCGAAACTAAACTCAGGTATTCCAGAACTGCAACGATAAAATTGTGATGACAACACCTCGGAGCTCAACTCCCCGGGACACTGCCACAACCCCTAAATGTCAGGAGGCACCAAGAACAATGTTCTCGTCACAAAACCATCGGAACGATTCCGAGATACCCGCGTGATCCTAAATTTTTTTAATGAAATTTGAGAAGAGAAGAGTCAAAACTCTACGTCAGGATGCCTCACCAGAGCGACGAAGGGACTCAGGAGTAAAAAGAATTCCTAACTCTCCGATATATATAATCCTAAATGACTCAAAACATTTTTCTAGACTCAACAACGTCAGCTATTCGATCAAGCAGGGGGCTCCTAAGGTCGGGGAAGGCTCTGATTACCAACTTGTAACGCCCTCGATGCGTCTATATCTCCCACGTGTCGAAGAACGACTTAGAGGCATAACCGCATTGAAAGCAATGTCGCAAGTGAGGTAATCTTCATACAACCCATGTAATACATAAGGGAAAGAGATACATAGTTGGCTTCCAATCGCCACTTCACATAATTACATGAATAAAGCATTACATCATCCAGATACAAACAATGTCCGACTATGGAACCAACATAAAAGAAGACTACCCCAAATGCTACACAGATCCCTGATCGTCCCGACTGGGCTCCACTACTGATTAACCAGGACGAAACAACGCAAAGGACAAGATCTTCATTGAGCTCCTCCTTGAGCTTGGTTGCATCACTGCACGGTTCAACGGCACCTGCAAGCTGGTTTTGGAAGTATCTGTGAGTCACGGGGACTCAGCAATCTCGCACCCTCGCGATCAAGACTATTTAAGCTTATAGGTAAGGCAAGGTAGTATGTGGAGCTGCAGCAAGCTACTAGCATATATGGTGGCTAAACATACGCAAATGAGAGCGAGAAGAGAAGGCAAAGCACGATCGTGAAACTATGATCAAGAAGTGATCCTAGAACAACCTACGTCAAGCATAACTCCAACACCGTGTTCACTTCCCGGACTCCGCCGGAAAGAGACCATCACGGTTACACACGCGGTTGACGCATTTTAATTAAGGTCAACTTCAGGTTTTCTACAACCGGACATTAACAAATTCCCGTCTGCCCATAACCACGGGCACGGCTTTCGAAAGTTCATAACCCTGCAGGGGTGTCCCAACTTAGCCCATCATAAGCTCTGATGGTCAACGAAGGATAAAACTTCTCCCGAGACATTCCGATCAGACTCGGCATCCCGGTTCTACAAGACACTTTGACAAAGATAAAAACAAGTCCAACAACACCGCCTGAATGTGCCGACAAATCCCGATAGGAGCTGCACATATCTCATTCTCAGGGCACACTCAGATGAGATTAGCTACGAGTAAAACCAAACCTCAAGTTGCCCCGAGGTGGCCCCGCAGGCAGCTCAGTCAGACCAACACACAGAGGAGCACTGGCCCAGGGGGGTTTAAAATAAGATGACCCTTGAGTTTGCGGAACCCAAGGGAAAAAGAGGCTAGGTGGCGAATGGTAAAACCAATGTTGGGCATTGATGGAAGAGTTTTATTCAAGGCGAACTGTCAAGGGGTTCCCATTATAGCCCAACCGCGTAAGGAACGCAAAATCCGGGAACATAACACCGATATGACGGAAACTAGGGCGGCAAGAGTGGAACAAAACACCAGGCATAAGGCCGAGCCTTCCACCCTTTACCAAGTATATAGATGCATTAATTAAATAAGGTATATTGTGATATCCCAACAAGTAAACATGTTCCAACAAGGAACAACATCTCCATGTTCCAACAAGGAACAAACTTCAATCTTCACCTGCAACTAACAACACTATAAGAGGGGCTGAGCAAGCGGTAACATAGCCAAACAATGGTTTGCTATGACAAGGTGGGTTAGAGGCTTGGTTCAACAATATAGGAGGCATGATAAGCAAGTGGTAGGTATCGCAGCATAGGCATAGCAAAAGAGCGAGCATCTAGCAAGCAAAGATAGAAGTGATTTCGAGGGTATGGTCATCTTGCCTGAAATCCCGCAAGGAAGTAGAACGAGTCCATGAAGAAGACAAACGGATGTAGTCGAACGGATCCTCACAAACACGACGTTATCGGAACCAACCCGAAGAAGCAACACCGGAAAGGAGCAAACAACATAGTAAACAACCACCACATAACATGGCATGATGCACAACCAAATATGATGCATGTCCGGTTTAATGAAGCATGGCATGGCAAAGTGCAACAAACAACCCTACAAATTAAGTGGAGCTCAATATGCAACAAGTTGCATATTAACGAAACACCACGACAAGTTATTTAGTTCGATCTCGTTTATGTACCCAGCAATATTAAATGTTGTTAAACATGGCAAGAGGGTGAAGCAAAGTAAAACTACCTATCTAGTCAAGGTTAAATGAGGCCGGAAGCAACGAACAACAATTCCAGTAAATCCCCATATGCATATATTAGGTTCGGTACTGTTCTGCCCTAAACACAATTTTAGAGTTGTTAAACATGCAAAACAAGTACACCATGTTAAACTATGCAAAATTCTACCCCATTTACATATAAAGTTTATTAAATCTGGAGCTATGGTTATTTAGTTATGAAATAAATCATTTTAACATGGCATAGGAGCAAATTTAACCAAACAACATTTTAAACATAGATGAAAGTTGGATAGTATTAAACTAGGCAAAATTCTAGACATTTTACATATAAAGTTTGTTTTAATCCGATGCACGGTTAATTAGTTAGGATATGCATGAAGTGCAAGGGTTTTTCTGTAAAACTGTAGTTCTCTGGATAATTGGACAAATCACAGAACCAGGAAAAAACATACGCGGGCCGAAACACGAACTGGGCCAACAGCAGGAAAGGAAGGTGGGGCGCTGGGGGTGTGCCTTCACCTAGTGGGCCTCGGCCCAAGACGATGGAGCAGTGGGCCGGCTGGTTCGCTGGGTGGCGCTGGGCCGGAGGCGTGGCTGCGGTCCACGTAGGCGAAGGAAGGGCGCGGTCAACGCAGCGCTGCTGGAGCTAGGTTTCGCACGAGGCAGAGGAGGGGGTCAATGCAGACGGGCGAGGGGACTCGAGCAGTTCGAGTTGATGGCGGCGCGAAGCAGAGGAAAATCCATGGTGCGGCAAGGGACTTGGCGACGGGCGGCAAAGCGGACGGGTAGCTCCGGGCGAGGGCGACCGCGAGGCGCCGGATCTGAAGCAGAACGCGACGGCGGTAGAGCTGCATCGGAGTGCTTCCATGGGGCTCCTGCGGGGAAGAACACCGAGAGCGAGAGAGCGAGATGTGAGACGAGGAGAAAAGGGAAACATAGGAAGGAGAAGGTGCGGACTCATCTCTGGCGAGGGGCTCTGGCGGCTACGCTCTTCGGTGGCGACTGGTTGGTGGAGGAGCTTCTCAGCACAGCAGCGGCGGGGTCGAACGGTGAAACTAGGGAGGAGCGGGGCGACGGCATGTCTCGGGCGCAGATGGGCTTCCAGGGCCCCGATCTGGGTTCCACGGGCCCTGCGCAAGGTGGGAGGCAGGCAGGGGCGCGTGGCGCGAGGGGAGTGGAGGAGGCTGGCTGGCGGTGATGGCGTAGCGAACGGTTGCGCACCAAGTGGTGAGGTGGAGGTGAAGGGCGCCAGAAAAAGAGGAGGAGGTGGATGGATCTGGCTGGTGGTGCGGTTTTCGAGGGGGATGCGGCGGCTGAGGGTAGGGGAAGGCTAGGGGCACCAAAAAATGGCAAGGGGGGCTTCTTAAGTAGGCAGCGGTCTAGGGTTAGGGGTTTTCATCCGTTTTCGGACCCTCAGATCACGATCGGACGGCTCCAGACACGAGGAGGAGTAGGCTGGGCCTAGGTGGGTTGTGTAGACGGTCTAGAGAGGAAAGAGAGGGAAAGCCCGGCAATAGTTTTCGGAGATCGAAAACGTCCGACGTTAGACCGGCTATATTGTCGCTATAGTTTAAAGGTTGGGCTATCAAAGGAACTCCGAATGCGATGAAACTTGACAGGCGGTCTATCTACACTATAATAAGACCACATGCCAACTTTCAACCCAATCCGAGAACATTTTCCGGCCACTTATAAAATACTATTTCGGATGTGCCGCAGGCGCGTGCAGGTGTGTCTGAGCTTAGAACGGACAACAGAAGGAACTGGGGGAACCCGGACGGATGCAAGTATTGAAACATGATGATGCAATGCACATGATGACATGATAAGATGCAACACGCAAGCAAATGACATGACAACGATGGCGAATAACTGGAAGACACCTGGCACATCGGTCTCGAGGCGTCACATCATGTCACCCATGTTCGAACCGTTTTGCAAACTCTTTGAAAAGAGCGCCTATATGCTAACATGGAAAAGTGCCTTTTTGGCGTTGATAAGCTCGTTTTCTCAGGTTGTGTTGTATCTTCTAAGGGTGTTCATGTTGATGACTCCAAGATCAATGCTATTGAAACTTGGCCACAACCAACCAACTTGCATCAAGTGCGTAGCTTTCTTGGCCTTGCGGGTTTCTATCGTCGCTTTGTGAATGATTTTAGCACCATTGCTTCTCCTTTGCATGCTTTGAGCAAGAAAAATGTGCCTTTTGTTTGGGGACCACCTCAAGATACCGCTTTCAATGAGCTTAAGAATTTGCTTACTCATGATCCCGTGCTTGCTTTACCCAACTTTGACAAGCCCTTTGAGATTCACTGCGATGCTAGTGCTAATGGCATAGGAGGTGTGTTAACGCAAGAGAAGCGCCCCATAGCTTACTTTAGTGAGAAACTCTCCAGAGCGCAACTCAATTACCCCATCTATGACAAAGAGCTATATGCTTCAGTGCGAGTTTTGCACGAATGGGAACAATATCTTCGCCCTCATGAATTTATCATTCATACCGATCATGAAACGCTCAAGTATCTTAAGGGCCAAACCAAGTTGAACAAGCATCATGCTAAATGGAGTGAATTTATTGAGTCTTTCCTTATGTCATCATATAACACCCACGATGCGGGTATATCTCCCACGATTCGAGGCACAACTTAGAGGCATAACCGCATGGTGGTTTAGTCGCGAGTGGGGTAATCTTCACACAATCCCATGTACTGAATAAGAAAGGGATAAGGAGTTGGCTTACAAGCGCCACTTCACACAAATACAAGTTAAACATACATCATCCAGAGTACAATCAAGGTTCGACTACGGAACCAAAATAAAAGAAGACAACCCCAAAGGCTAGATCCTCGATCGTCCCAACTGGGCTCCACTACCGATCATCTGGAAATGACACATAACAACGATCAAGATCTTCATCGAGCCCCCACTTGAGCTCGGTTGCGTCACCTGCACTGGTATCATCGGCACCTGCAACTGTTTGGAGGTATCCGTGAGTCACGAGGACTCAGCAATCTCACACCCGCGAGATCAAGACTATTTAAGCTTATGGGTAGGGTAAGGTAATGAAGTGGAGCTTCAGCAAGCACTAAGTATATATGGTGGCGAACATACGCAAATAAGAGCGAGAAGAGAAGCAATGCAACGGTCGAGAAGCTAGAAGTGATCAAGAAGTGATCCTGAAACTACTTACGTTCAAGCATAACACAAGACCGTGTTCACTTCCCAGACTCTGCTGGAAAGAGACCATCACGGCTACACACGTGGTTGATGCATTTTAATTAAGCCAAGTGTCAAGTTCTCTACAACCGGATATTAACAAATTCCCATCTGCCACATAACCGCGGGCACGACTTGCGAAAGTTTAAACCCTGCAGGGGTGTCCCAACTTAGCCCATCACAAGCTCTCATGGTCAATGAAGGATATTCCTTCTCGTGGAAAGACCCAATCAGTCTCGAAATCTGGGTTACAAGACATTTCTACAATGGTAAAACAAGACTAGCAAAGCCACCCGATGTGTCGACAATCCCGATAGGAGTCGCATGTATCTCGTTCTCATGGCAACACCGGATGAGACTAGCTACGAGTAGAACCAGCCCTTAAGTTTCCCCGAGGTGGCCCCGCAAGCAGCTCGGTTCGGACCAACACTTAGAGAAGCACTCCGGGGGGGGGGGGTTAAAATAAAGATGACACTCGGGTTTGCCGACCCAAGGGAAAGGTATAGGTTGTTAGGCAAATGTAAAACCAAGGTTGGGCCTTGCTGGAGGAGTTTTATTCAAAACGAACTGTCAAGGGGTTCCCATAACACCCAACCGCGTAAGGAATGCAAAATCAAGGAACATAACACCGGTATGACAGAAACTAGGGCGGCAAGAGTGGAACAAAACACCAGGCATAAGGCCGAGCCTTCCACCCTTTACCAAGTATATATATGCATTAATTAAATAAGATATATTGCGATATCCCAACATATCCATGTTCCAACATGGAACAAACATCAGCTTCACCTGCAACTAGCAACGCTATAAAAGGGGCTGAGCAAAAGCGGTAACATAGCCAAACAACGGTTTGCTGGAAGGTGGGTTAGAGGCTTGACATGGCAGTATGGGAGGCATGATATAACAAGTGGTAGGTCGCGCGACATAGAGATAGAGCGAACAACTAGCAAGCAAAAATAGAAGTGATATCAAGGGTATGATCATCTTGCCTGAGATCCTGCAAGGAAGAAGAACGAGTCCATGAAGTAGACGAACCAACATAGTCGAACGGATCCTCACAACTCCATAACGAAACCGAAGCTAACAAGAGAAGCAACCCAGAAAGAAGCTAACAACAAAGTAAACAACCATCACATAAACATGACATGATGCACAACCAAGAATGATGCATCTCCGGTTTAAAGAAACATGGCATGGCAAAGTGCACAAACAATACTACAAATTAAGTGGAGCTCAATATGCAACGAGTTGCATATTGACAAAACACCACATTCATTTATTTAGTTCTCTCCCGGTTATGTACCCAACAAAATTAAGTGCTTTTAAACATGGCAAGGGGTGAAGCATATGGAAACTACCTTTCTAGGCAAGTTTAAATGAGGCCAGAAATAACAAACAACAAGTCCGATAAATCCCCATATGCAAATTTTAGAGTTGGTACTGTTCTGTCCTAAAGCATATTTTATTTTTGTTAAACAGTAAAACAAAGTGCATCATGTTAAACTAGGCATTTTTCTACCCCATTTACATATAAAGTTTGTTAAGTTTGGAGCTACAGTTATTTAGTTATGAAACTAATCATTTTAGCAAGGCATATGAGCAAATTTAATCAAACAACATTTTAAACATTTTAAACATGGATGAAAGTGGCATATTATGAAACTACACAAAATTCTAAGCATTTTACTTATATAAGTTGTTTTAATATGATGCAAGGTTTGTTAATTATTAAATGCATGAACAACAGGGGGTTTTCTACAAAACTATAAATCCTGGGAAAAAGACAAATTGCAGATCTGAAAAAAACCCAGAGGCGGGCTGAATCGGACTGGGCCAACAGTGCATAGGAGGCGGCTGCTCACATTGGGCCAACATGCCAAAGGGGAAGAAGAGTGGTGGGCCGGCGGATCTGGGCTTGAAGACTGCTGGGCAGGGGTGAGGCCCACGATGCCATGTCAACGGGCGCAGAGGCCACACGCGGGTGTTGACGAGATAACGAAGCGGATCGGGTGCGTCTCGTCCTCCTACTTGAAGCAGAGGAGGAGGCGGTGGTTGACGACGCCGGGGACATCGGCAGGGACAGCAGCGGACGAACAAGGCAAGGAAGAGAGCCGGCAGGAGCCACGACGAGGATCCGGCGCAGGTCGGGTCCCAGTGGCCGGATCCGGAGGTGGCCAGAGACGTTCAGCGCAGTCAATGCGAACTGCAGGGGAGTGGGACGTGTGCTCGTCCTTGCATAAGCGCATGATGCAGGAGGAGGGAGGCGTCCATGGCAGGGAACCGCGATGGCAGCAGGCATCACAGGAGGTCCGGGACAAGGCACCGACGAACATGGGGATGGGGCGGACCCGACGCCTGGAGGCAGAGGAAGCAGAGATGACCCGAGGTCGCAGTTGACCAGGGCGGCATGGCGAGGGGTCCTTGTCCGGTAACTTGTCGGACGGCGACGACGCGAGGAGGCTCTGGACGGCGTCGAGGTGTTGCACGAGGGGAGGAACGCGTGGCCTCGGGCACCTGGCTATCGAAGCAGAGGAGCGGGACGACGCTGCAGCTATTGTCACCGGCGGCGTGGACGCGCAAGGCCGCACGGAGGCGCTGGTGCTCACGATCCACTCGGGAACGAGCAGAGGAGGGAAGAGGAGGCACAGCCTCGGGCGTCCTCGAGCATGCAGGTGGGCTACGAGGCAAGGCGGCAAGCTTGATGGGACACAGAGGGGAGGTGGCAGTGGAGATGCTCGGGACCCTCCTGGTCCAAATCGAGCGAGGAAGGTGGACTCGAGCTGCAGCCATGGCCGGGAAGCTCCTGTAGGGGAAAAGACGAGGATAGAGATGGTGTGAGCGAGAGAGAGACAGTGGAAAAGAGAAGGACGGGAAGGAGGAGCGCGACGACCCTGCTAGC
>NC_041384.1:332830652-332836091 GCF_002162155.2 Triticum dicoccoides | reverse complement strand
GGGCTCGAGCACGAGGAGCGGGGCTTGTCGTGGTTCTAAGTCTGACAGTAATGTAGGGGGGTAAGTATGGAGAGGCGAGGTCTTAGCTATGGAGAGGTTGTAAGGACGCAAGGTTTACGAGTTCAGGCCCTTCTCGGAGGAAGTAAAAGCCCTACGTCTCGGAGCCCGGAGGCGGTCGACTGGATTATGTGTGTATGAGTTAGAGAGGTGCGAACCCTTGTCTCGGAGGAGGGGGTGGCTTATATAGAGTGCGTCAGGACCCCGGCCAGCCCACGTTACGAAGGGTTCAATGTACATTAAGGCAGGGCGTTACTGATAACGCTAGTAATAAAGTGCTATGATGACCATAAAGGCTACTTAATGACCGACCGTTAGCGTGTGGAGTGACTTTAGGTCTCCTGGCCGTCGAGTGGTTGGATCTTGGTCGAGTAATTGCTTCTTGGTCGAATGTCTTCGAGTCTGTCGAGTGGAACACCTCCAAGTCGATTGAAAGGTGATTTATTCTAAAGGTGTCCTTGGGTAGGGCAGTTAGGACAGGTCCGTGACCCTACCCTAGGTACATTCCTTCATCATTAGCCCCCGAATGGATCAAGGTATGAGTGGGGAAGGAGTTGAGGACTTCTTCGACTCGTTTTCTGTGCCGTGAGCATATCTTGTTTCGGATCAACGGACCTGAGTGCTGACAGCAACCCCCTTTTCAGTCGCCTTGATCCATTCTTAATTCTTCGCCGAGTGAGTTTCTTTACTTGTAAGGCTCCGAGTGATGGTGCGGAGGAGATCTTTGGTCTGACAAGTTATTTGTTACCCGCGGATTTAGTGGGATCCGAATTTTGGGAAGCGCGCGGGACGGGGGAGGCCGCAGTAATCGGACGAGATAGAGCAGAGCCACCTCGATCCCCGCGCCACCTTTTTCGCCATGTATCACTCGTGCGGTCGTTACAGGATTTGACAGAGCCATCTGGGCCTACCTGTCAGCCACTCGGAAGCGGCCTCATATAAGGCGTTGGACCGGAGTCTCCCGAACAGTGCGCCCTATTATCTCTTCTCCTCCTCACACCTCTCCTCTGCGCTCGCTCTCACTCCAGTGCCACCGCGCCACACGCCCCTCGTCGGCGACAATGGTGAAGGAGAAGACAGCGGCTCTGGAGCGGGCAAAGAAGGCGACGGCGAGGTCAAAGGGGAAGGCGACGAGCCGGGGCGGATCTTCCTCACAGACTGGCCTGCCGAAGGGTTGGATCCAGGGCGACTGGATCCACTCGAGGATCTCCCAAGAAGACCTCGACGACCTGGCCGAGGGAGGGCTGATCCCCTACAACTCGGCGCGGCTTCCGGGGAAGGAATCCGAGCCGCAACCCCGGGAGGGTGAGCGCGTTCTTCTTGCCACCCACGTCGACCGTGGGTTTTCCTTGCCTCCTCATCCTTTCTTCCGAGGGTTTCTGAACTTCTTTGGGGCTCAACTCCACCATTATAACCCCAACTCAATCGTTTATCTTGCTACGTTCATTTCCTTGTGTGAGAACTTCTTGGGTTGTCGACCTCACTGGGGTCTTTTCAAGCATATTTTCACTTGTCGCTCCCAGACAGTGAAAAAGGCTAATCCGAGTGACGAGAGGACCCAAGTGATCCAGATGTGTGGGGGTCTTGGTATCCAGACGAGGGGAAAAATCTCCTTTCCAGCCATGATTCTTCCCGACTCGGTTCGCGGATGGCAGTCGACCTGGTTCTACTGCAAAGACTAGTCGACGCCAGGGCAATCGACTGGCCTCCCTCCCTTTACCATGGACCGAGTGGAAAAACCCTCCCCTTTGAAGGTGCTCCCGGAGGATAAGGCGCATGTGAAGGTGTTGGTCAACCGAGTGGTCCAGCTCATTCGTGACGGGGTCACTGGTATGGATCTCTTGGAGGTCTTCCTTCAGCGGCGCATCCAGCCTCTCCAAGCCCGAGACCACCCGATGTGGATGTATTCGGGTCTAGAAGATTCCACTTGGATCCACCCGGAGGAGGTCGATGATGACACGCTGGAGAAGTGGTTGTCGAGCATTACCGGGAACAAGGACAATCCCAGAGGAGACTGGAGAGTTCCCCCATTCGACCAGTCGCGTGCACCAGAGCAGGTCTGATTCTGAGTTTTTGCTTGTAATCTGAATTCACTCGCGCAGCTGTCTGTATTGCGTCGACTGACTTTGTTCTCCCTGCTTTCTTTCAGGCCATTATTGAAATGTATTCGATGCCCAACGGGGAGCAAGAGCAAGCTCTGGAAGGCGAGGCGAGTGGTGGCGAAAGTGGCGAGTGGACCTCCGATGGTGAAGGGGATGGAGGAAGCGACGACTCAAGTGATGGGGAAGAAGTCAAGTCGCCTCCTCGCATAGAGAGGCGATCCAAGCTTGACCAAGAACGGCCGAGTGCCCGCGACAAGGCAACTGCTTAGGCTGGTCAGTCTTCGAAGCATCCTCAAATCTCTTCACCAACCCCGACCGAGAAGGCGCCAAAGCACCCCAAAGTTGCAGAGCCGAAGACTCGGAAGGCGCTGCCAAAAATCAAGATCGATATCCCTGTCGCCTCCGCTTGAGTGTCTCTCCTTGTATTCATTCGACGCTCCGCGCTGTTTGTTTTTCTTGTTTTAACTGGACGAACTTTGGAATTGTCAGCGCTGCCACTTCCAGGACCTCAGCTTACAGGGATGATGATGAGGTGATGGAGGATGCGGTCACTTCTAATCCGGGTATGATTTCTGCTATACTATCTTTCTTCGGTCGATTCAACTGCATTGTGCATCATTGGGTGACGTGATTTTGGCAATTTGAAGTTTGCACATCTCCCAACATTATTGACCTCCCTGATGATAATGAAGAGCCCGAGAGGCCTTTGACGAGGAAGAGTAGGCGAGCTCCTGTAAGTGAGGCGCTACAGTCGATGCCAAGGGCGGAACCAGTCGTTCAGGACACTGGTGACGTCAATCGGGGTTCTGTTACCTTCGTGGAGCCCCTGTCGAGTGCCTTGCCTTCTTCTTCAACTGCTCAGGCCCCTGTCGACCCGCCTTCAGTTTTTGCGACCCATCATGTCCCAGAGGACGAGGTGAATGCTGCTAGGGAAGCCATACGCCAGGCGAGCATTATGATGGAGAAGATGAAGATGGTGCGGGACGCCAGCCAAGCCGCCTATGATGCCAGCTCGGCTCTCCAGAGCAACGTTCAGGTTAGTCGGCTATCTGAAGATTCTTTCCGTAAATCTTTGCATCTGTACACCCACTGGGTGCGTCGATTGAAGTTTTGGACTAGTGGGGGCACGCTGAGTGCACCCACTGGGTCTAGTCCCCGAGACTACGGTGGACTTCTGGCAGTCGACGGTAGTCTTTGTATTTTGCCGAATGTATAAACCAAACTAGTAGTTTGTCTCTTCCACTCGACTTCGGCAGGCCGGTCGAGTGGGATCAGAACTGGTGGGGGCACGCTAAGTGCACCCACTGGGTGTAGTCCCTGAGACTATGGTGGACTGCGGGCAGTCGACCGTAGTCTTAGTATTTATTGCCTTTGTTGTTTTTTGCTGTAAAAGTAACTTCTCCCCTTTGATTTCAGAAATCTTGCGATCTTGGAGCTCGCTTTGCTGACTTGGAGAAGCAACAGATTCAACTGAACCTTGATTTGGAGCTGGCTAGGATAGAGCTGCAAAAGGTCAGAGACGGCGCCGCAGGTAAGACGATTTTGTCGACTGGTTAGTTGTAGGCTTGAGTACCCTTCTGCTATTTCCGAATCAATCATCATTTCTTTGCAGAAAAACTGAGAGAAGCTTTGGCGAAGAAGGATCAGGACTTGGCTGCTGCTCATAAGGAGGCTAACGACAAGACCGCTCTGGCCGAACAGAAGCTGGCTTCGGTCGGCCAGTTAGAAGAAGAGAACACCAGGCTGAAGACCGCTCTGAATGAAGCCAAAAGGGAGTGTACACGCTGGAAGAAGGATAACCTCAACCTGAACGAAAAGATGGAAGGCATCGCTCGCAAGAGGGACGATCTGGAGAGCTACCTGAGGAGCCTTGCCAAGAAGTTGTACATCAAGCTTGAAGGTGCACATTTAGTTCCGACTGGTGTTTTTTTTGTGTCGACTCAGTGTATGAAAATTGACTTATCCTTGGATCGTGAATGCAGAGTTTTGCCAGAACTTTGAAGAGGAGAGTGGGCGGATCGAACTAGGTTTGGATCCAATCAACTCTCCCGTGAAAGATGAAACTGCCATGAATTTGCTCCGACTGGAATCTCGCATCGACGGTGCCGTGGACTACTTGGCTCGATTGAAGGTCGCCATGTCACGGATCGACCCGACACTTTTACCAGAGGCTACGCTCCAAAACGATCTCGAGTCTCTGATGACTCGACTTAACGGAATCCCTGACCGAGTGCAGGAGTGGAAGAAGTCTTCTGCTCGGTGTGGCGCTGATGTGGCTCTGTCCTTGGTTCGTCTCCACTACAAGGAGGTGCGACAAGACAAGCTGGCAGCAATCAAGGTCGCCAACACCCAGAAGCATGACTTCCGAACCTTTATGGAGACTTTCATCGCTGCAGCCACTCGGATAGCCGACGGCGTCGACCTGGATGAGTTCGTCGAGCCTGCCAGCCCTGCTCCCGCGGAGTGAACAAACTCTTATGTCCCACCTTAAATTTGCCTCGGAATGCCGAGTGGTTTTTGTAACCGTTAAACTTCTTCGGGCTACATGCCCAAGTACTTCGATCTGTGGTCTGGAACCTTTAGAATTTATCTGAACTTGGTTTACCGTTGAATATCTTTATGAATCTCCTGCTGAGTGAACCCATTCTTCATTCGAGACAACTTTTGCACTCGCAGCATAGTTCCGAAGGAGAGAGAAGCAGTCGACCCATGTCTTGTATTTGTGGCGAAGCTCCCGAAGGCAAGGCGGTGGTCGACCCACACCCTGTTACTGTAGAGTGGGACGGAACGCACATTGTATTTGTGGCGAAGCTCTCCAGGAGAAGGTGACAGTCGCCCCGCACTTCGTTACTGTAGAGCGGGATGAATCACGCATTGTATTTGTGGCGAAGCTCTCCAGGAGAAGGTGGCAGTCGACCCGCCCCTCGTCGTCCTTGAGGATTGAGATGTGTTTCGTACTTAGGCGAGTACTGGACTGCAACTAAGCCCCCGAGTGGGAGGATCGCTCTCCACTCGGTAGGATTTTTTTCAAACTTAGACGAGTGCCAGACTGCAGCTAAGTCTCCTAGTGAGAGAACCTAGGCGAGTACTGGACTGCAGCTAAGCCCCCGAGTGGGAGGATTGCTCTCCACTCGGTAGGATTTTTTCAAACTTAGGCGAGTGCCTGACTGCAGCTAAGTCTCTAAGTGGGAGAACTTAGGCGAGTACTGGACTGCAGCTAAGCCCCCGAGTGGGAGGATTGCTCTCCACTCGGTAGGATTTTTTCAAACTTAGGCGAGTG
>NC_041384.1:332830078-332830642 GCF_002162155.2 Triticum dicoccoides | reverse complement strand
GATAGGGACGGAGCGCACGTTGTACTTGTGGCGTAGCTCCAAAGGAGAAGGTTGTAGTCGACCTACACCTCGTCATCCTTGCGGATAGGGATGGAGCGCACGTTGTACTTGTGGCGTAGCTCCGAAGGAGAAGGTTGCAGTCGACCTGTACCTCGTCGTCCTTGCGGACAGGGATGGAGCGCACGTTGTACTTGTGGCGTAGCGCCGAAGGAGAAGGTTGCAGTCGACCTGCACCTCGTCATCCTTGCGGATAGGGACGTGTTTCGAACTTAGGCGAGTAATAGACTGCAGCTAAGCCCCCGAGTGGGAGGGTTACTCTCCACTCGGCAGGATTTTTTAAACTTAGGCGAGTACCGGACTGCAGCTAAGCCTCCGAGTGGGAGGGTTGCTCTCCACTCGGTAGGATTTTACAAACTTAGGCGAGTGCTGGAGTGCAGCTAAGCCTCCGAGTAGGAGAACTTAGGCGAGTACTGGAGTGCAGCTAAGCCCCCGAGTGGGAGGATTGCTCTCCACTCGGTAGGATTTTACAAACTTAGGCGAGTACTGGACTGCAGCTAAGCCTTC